>NW_006159536.1:2940012-2984908 GCF_000334495.1 Tupaia belangeri chinensis
AAAAAAAAAAAAAAAAAAAACCCACGTGCCGGGCATGCCCAAAATTCTAGGAGGAGAATGGGGGAGAAGGGATTGCAGCATGGTCATCCCCCTAGGGATGCTTTCTCACTCTTTCTCTCTGGCAAGCACATGCATCCTATAGCAAATTAAAAAGAAAAAGAAAAAGAAAACAAAAACAAAAACAAGAGTCACTCAAGTTGGTAGGTCTAGAGAAGTGGAGATGGCAGTTCCCCTCATGCACTCTGGAGAGATGACCAGAGACTGAGAAGATCGTGGGTTGGGAGATTTGTTTAAGATCTGTGATTTCAGTGTGGGAGATGGTGCTGACTTTGAAAACATGCTTCCACACTTCAAAAACAAAAATGAAAAGACATTTAGTTTGTACTCAGGGGAAACTCCCTCAACCTTCTGGAAGATCTGTCCTTGCTGTGAACGCACTGAGATAAGCACTGCCAGGAGGCAGTCTTTCTCCACTGAGCAACAGTAACAGCCTGGCAGTGTGCACTAAGGCTGGGCAGCCTTACCCTCTGTATTCAGCTACCAGACTTTAACCCACTCACTGGGAATAGGGAATGCAGGGCCTTGGGCGCAAGAGTCCCAGTTCTGGAAGTAAATAGAACTGGGTTTGGATCCCAATGTGGACATTTTTTTTTTCCTTTTTTTGCTGGATGCCTTCAGGCCAGTTTCTAAAGCTTTCTGAGCCTCAGAAATGGGGCAAATACGAGTAAAACAGGGATATAAGAACTTTTCTCCTAGGGTCATTGTGAGATTTAAATGATTCTGATTTCTGTAAGGTGTTTGCACATAGTCTGGCACTCAGTGTGTGCTCGATAAATGTTAAGTGTGATTTGTTGTATTCTCACACCCATGTCAGAGGCAAGAAAGCTGAGCCACAGAGCAGAAATGACTTCCCCGAAGGGATAGAGCAAATGAGCAAAGGTGCAGAAGAACAGGAAATAGAAATCTGTTCAAACATTTTGGAAGGCATTTTGGCAAAATGTAACAAAAGTTAATATGTGCATAGCCTTTAATCCAACAATCCTACTGCTAGGAATTTTTCCTAAGAAAATCATGGCAATTGTGCAGAGATGTATATGCATCTTTATGGGTATATTTTAAAAGAAGCATATGAAAAGTGGGAAGATACTTTGTTTATAAATAGCATCATGTCTAAAAGTCCAACCATAGCAGGCGGATAAAACAATGTTGGTATATTTCCTTTTTTAAAAAACATGATTTCATTTTATTTACTACTATCATGATTGTTTTAATTTGCTAGAGGACCCACACGCTCACCAGAGAGAGACAGAGAGAGGGAGAGAGAGAAGGTGAGGAAGCAAGCTGCTAGGTCCAGCACTTGGACCACGGCTGGCCATGTGGGAGTCTAGCACCCTAACCACCTGCCAGCCCCCATGTTGGTATATTTTTAAAGCATTATACTCTGCTGCTCTAGTAAATAGTGCTGCAGGTCTCAATTTTTCTATGGGAAAATGTTCATGATATATACTGTTAACTTAAAAAAAGGTAGATTTTTAAAAAAAGTTTAAAACATATATACATATATATACATCTATATATATGTATATATGTAGTATTTCCTTGCATAAACATACAGAAAAAACATTGGAAAGACTGACTACTAAAGGATTAACGGTAGTGAGATATACAGTTGATGGGATAATCGGTAATTTGTCCTTTCTTCTTCCTTCTCTTCTATTATCCAAATTGTTTAGGATGAACACATATTTCTTTAATAAGCCAAAGATACATAAAACAAAGCTGCTTCCATTAGGAACTATTTTTTCCCTCCAAAGTGGAAGAGCTGAGAAAAATAATCCAGCTGTTATGATTTAGCAGATGAAGTAAATTCAGCATTATCCTCATGACTTCCATTATTCGTCTCACAAATAGAGTGAGGGGTAAATAAGCCACAGCGTGTCAGAGTAGCTAGAACAGTACCAGGGACATGGCCTACATGTAATAAATAATTCTTAAAAATTAATCCTAGGTAACTGGGAGGCTTGTGACATGCAAGATCCTGTCAAAATATCCCCCCCCCTTTCATAAACAAAACATAACAAAACAAAACAAAACCCATGAGATAGTTCTAGTCTTTGTGTTGCCAATTTCTCTGGGAAGGACAAAGAGAGGTTGTGACATCCCACTGGCTGGAGCCTCAGAAGTAGGAGGGTTTAATCTGGTTGCCTAATTACTCGTGGAGTAATTTAGGAGTTCACAGAACAGGCTGGAAACAAGGCTACCCAACAAACACCGTACTTGCAAGCTCATCTAATCTACTCCACAGACACATCACCCCCAAATCCCTTTTTGCAATGGGTCCAGCAATAAGTAGACCCTTACATAGCTACATATGCATACAGTGAAGAGATGCATTTTTAAAAAAGGTCCATATGATTCAGTCAAATTATGAATTTTCTTTCTGAGTTTGTTAGTTAAAGGACCCCACAAGCGAATCCTTTTGTGAAGTAAATAATCAGCTCTTCCTTGAATTTCTGAAGAAAAAAACCCAGCTTTTCCCACCAGGTTTGCTTAAGGGGAAAATGACCCAGAGTTACAATTCAGAGCTGAATTCCTCCCTCCTTTCTCCACTGTCCTGGTCTTGCCCTGTTGACAAGCCCCACTTAACCACATGGTCTTTGTGGCTGGGCTTTTTATATAAAGGGCACACTCCAAATGACATGCTGACTTCATAGAGAATGTCTCATTTACCTCCTGTGTGACTGACTCATTTGGGGAAATTTTTTATTATTAGAGATTTGCTACAGCTGGAGTAAATCTCCCTCGAAATTCAGTGTTGTCAGGTTCATTCGTGAAGAGCTCAGCAGAGGCTTAGGACATGTGTGGCCTTGGAATAAATATGGCTTTGCATCTAGCATCTACCATGCGGTGTTTGTTTGCGAAATGAATCTGGGGTACACACTCAGAGCTCACCCCAATGTTAGTCAAGCAGGATAACTTGAAAAGCCACTGCTTTGGAAGCATATTACTCATTTTTCCGGAAGGCAACATAAACCAGCTAACAGACATATTAACTATGGTGTTTGCATTTCATTATTCATAATCTCTCTTAAATGAAAAAATTCCTTTCAAAGCTTTAACACTACCTTTTATTATTTTATTTATTTATTTATTTCCTGAGCTGAAGTAGCCATCTTTAGTCCCTCTTCTGTCTTTCTCTCTAAAATGGTTCCCGGGTGCCTTTTTACTTTCCTCCTCACAAACTCTGACATCTGCATGTTGAGCATTTGTCTAGAGAAAGCTTTTGGTATTTTCCTTTGCAACTTCAAAGTCTTAATTTCTCTCCCCGAACCCCAATTTAGGGCGTGGGAATCTTGACGGTGGAATTAATTTTAAGAGTCCACGGGAGAGATATGAAAAAGCAACAATCTCATCTCTTCCCCTCGTCACTAGGCAAACATGAAAAGAGGCTCTCTCGTTTCCATAACTCTATCCACGCTTGACACTTCCCAGCAGGGCACCAAAGACTGGGTTAGCCACCACAGCCAGTGCTGGAAGATTCTCCAATCCAAGACCATTCTTTCAGGGCAGGATAACACCTAGGGATACACACAGTCATTTGCAAGGGGCTTTCTGTATCAACATTTGAGGAGGCTATAATTTGGAAGTCTCCCCCAAATTCATATGTTGGGCCTTGGTTGTATTGCAAAGGTATTAAGTGAAAACTTAATCTCTTCGAGGTATCTCAGGGTAAGGCCTCAGGGTGTGACAAAATCATTAGAGAACAGGGTCCCTAGGATGGAGTTCTGATGACTATTAAAACAGAAAGGAGACCAGAATAGGCAGAAACTTACAGACAACCTCTCTAGGCAAGATCTCACCTTTCGCCATGTTACGACTTCACCAGAAAATGGTCCCTAGACTCTGGACCTCCAAACCGTGAGCGGAATAAACCTCTGTTCTTATGAGTTAGGTGTTTCTGTTAGCAACACAATATTGGACTAATGCAGACACTTAGTCCTTTGAGTGAGAAGGCTATACCTACTTTATGGATTTGGATTTACATGCCAGAACACCAGTGTCCAAGTTCTGAGGTCCCAACCTTTGCCAAGAAGACAGCATCTCCTTTCAGGCCCAGTCCCCGAGCCTTTGTACTTGCTTCTTCCTCTGCCCACACGCTTTTTTGTTTGTTTGTTTGTTTGTTTTGGAGAGGTTTTTGCTATAGGGTGTGTGTGCTCACTAGACAGACAGAGAGATAGAAAGCGAGAAATCACCCCCCAGGGGAGATGGCCACGCTGTAATCCCTTCTCTTCCATTCTCCTCTTGGGATCCTGGGCATGCATACAAACGCGCCTGGCGTGAGTTTAAGCCACCGGGTCCGGGACTCGAACCATGGTCATCTACATGGGAGTCCAGCGACATAGCCATTACACCAACTGCTGGTCCCTGCCTGCACGCTTTTTGTTAGATTTTGCCCATGGCAGGATATTACTCACCTTTCAGACTAAGTACAAATGAGACCTGCCTAGCGAAGCTTCGCCTGACCACCCTATTTCAAATGGCATGTCCTCATTCTCTCTCTCACCAGCCTCTTCTTTTCCTTATAGCTATTATCATAATCAGGGAAGGTCTCATCAATACACTTGTTCATTTGTTTATGCTCTGTCTCCTGACTAGACAGGAAGCACCATAAGGAAAAGAACTTGCCTTTTCACTGCTGAATTTATAAGACTTACTTGGTGCCTGGTACAAAGGGAATGCCAGCTTGTTGTTGAACGAATAACAAATGAGGGACTTGAGGATGGTGTTGCATGTTAAGAAGAACGTGCTGGGATCAGCAGATGGCATAGCGGTTACGTTGCTAGATTCCTACCTGGCTGACTGTGGTTTGAGTTCCAGACCCGGTGACTTGAAAATCACGCTGGGTGCACATGTGCGTGCCCAAGATCATGGGAGGAGATTGGAGCAGAAGGGATTGCAGAGTGGTCATTCCCTCTAGGGGGTGATTTCTCACTTTCCCTCTCACTGTGTTTGTCTGTCTCTCTCTCCCATGAGCACATTCGTCCTAAGGCAAAAACTAATTAAAAAATGAAAATAAGAATGCATGCTATGATGTTGCCTTCCACAGGGCTTGCGGTGTGGTCCTTTTTCTACCCTCTGCCTCTGTGCCCCAACACTTTCACGGAGCTATTCTGGTTGTATCTGAAAGCTGAAATGTTGCCTTGTGACTCAAAAACACGAAATATAACATTTTGAGTGGAAGAAACATCTCAAATCATGCTGACAGCATTTTCACTATTAGCGGCAAACAAATCAACTATAATTAAAATGCTGTCAAAGTGATTTGAGATTTTTCTCACACTTTCAAAGTTCCATATTTCATGACTAGATTATCCAGGCCAGAGAATTTATCACCTCCTGGAGTGCCTTTCTTCCAGGAAGCTCAAAGACGTCTACAAATACTGTCTTATTAATCCTTACATTAAAACCTGTGGGGAAAGTAGGAGGAAAGGACAACACTGTCATGTACAACTTCCCAGAGAAGAAGCTGCCTGAGACATAAAGAAGTTGGGACAGAAGGGGTGGGTTGCAGGTGGTGTGGTGGTTAAGGTGCTGGACACCCACATGGCCAATTGAGGTTCAAGTCCCAGACCTGAGAGCTTGAAAATCATGCCAGGTGCCTGAGAGCCAGCCCAAAAATCCCAGGAGGAGAATGGAGAAGGGACTGTGGTGTGGCCATCCCTTTCTTGGGGGTGGGAAGGGCGAGATTTCTTACTTTCCACCTCACAGTCTCTCTTCAGTCAGCACACATGCCCTATGGCAAAAAAAACCCCTCTTTTTGAAAGAGAAGAAGCTGTGGGGCAGATCTGCACAATGCTGAAGTCTTTGGTCAATTTAGGCTCAATGCCAGGCCACCTGCTTCTTGGGCTTAGTAAGGATATCCAGCCTTTATAGAGAAATTGGCTCCCCATCAGGTTGGATATTTTTAAAGAAGTAAATTGCATTTCCTTGAATTTCTCCTTCTGGCACTATCCTTAATAAGAGATTGGTATGAAAAATACATTTTATTGAGCATTTACTAGGGGCCAGCCCTCGGTTTGGTATTATTTCATTTCATCTTCCTTTAATACAGGTCTAGCAATTGGCAATTTTCATTCATTTGCAGATGCAGAAAGTGAGACTCAGAGAGGTTAAGTGTCCTGCTCCAGTTCCCTTGAATGAGGAAAGGTCAGAAGCAGGCTTTGAACCCAAGCAATCTCACTCCAGGGCACACAGGCCCTACCTTTCTCTGGTTGCCTCATCATTGCCTCATTGTTGAATGGAGATCTAAAAGAAGTGTCAACACCAGGTTTGCCCCAGCACCATAGGATCGGCAGGTACCAGGTGTAAAGAAACCCTCTCATCTCAGGTTTTCACGAAATGGGCATAAGATAGGAAAAAGACTTAATAGAATCATGCTCTTTTCATTTAGATGTTCTGTTTAAACAAAGCCTGCAGGATGTGCCAAAATGAATAGACAAATTGCTAATGTGAACAGTGAGCAGATCTGGAATGCATGGTTTCAAGACTCACCCAGTAGAAATCTTGCTTGCGAATGTTCAGATGGCATTAACATATTAATTTTTGGAAGTGTAGTATTTTTATAAGCACATATACACTTGTATGTGAACATATGGCCCATCGGGTGAGAAAAAAGAATCCTGTGTATTTATAAGCTCTTAAAGTATTATATACAGCACACATATTTAAGTCCATGGGTTTCCAGTGGGGTCCACATGTGAGTTTCAGTGGGTGGGGGAACCCTGTAATCACATGCCAAATTGTTGTGTGTCTGCAATTATGCAGATTTTCCTAGGGGAAGGGTCTGTGACAAAGAGATCTTAATTTACAGTACCATTACTCAAAAACACATCGATGTAGGAGGGTGTTGTGTATACTCTGGGAAGTGCAGTCCATGAGTTTTGTGACAGACCCAGCTAGTTTCTGGCACTTGCTAGTGGTGTGACTATAGGCAAGGTACTTAACCTCTCTGAGTCTCAGTTTATCTATAAGACAGACACCTTTTGGTACTTTGGAAGGCTGGGGAAGGTACACAGAGGCCCAGCACTATGCCAGATGCTTTAGAAAGTGCCTGAGAGACACTGGCTATTTTTATTATTGCCAGTGTTTCACAAAACAGGATGATGGATTTGGGGGAGCGAAGAGCTTCATCCACATGATGCTTTGGAAACCAGATGCAAGACGAGATGAAAAGCTATAGTAAGAGATGATGCCACCGACCTCGGAGCTAGGTTTCTAAAAATCACCCCGCCCCATATCCCTCAGCACAAACTGGGTATCAGTGTGCCTGTCACTTGAGTTTTAGAGATTTTATTTCAAACAGTGTTCCTGAGTACAGGTTCTGGAACCAGCCTGCCAGGCTGGGTTCAAAACCACCTCTCCTCATTTTGCTGTGTTCTGAACACCAAGGCACTCACTCCACCTCCCAGTAAGCGGATGAGTCTATGCACAGCAATGACTCAGCACAGTCCCAGTACATAGTAAGTTCTCCCTGCACAGATGCTGGCTGTTATTGCTCCTGTTATTATTATTAAGTGTATTAATTTATTTCTTCCATGAATGAAAGAGATAGAGAGACAGAGAGACACAGAGGGCGAGACAGCACATCCAGCAAGGTCTTAACACACTTATCCCCTCTCGGCTTCAGCCAGCCCTGGATCCAGGGCATGCTGGTTTCTGGTGTGTGTACAGGGAGGTCCTTAGACATGAATCCAGAGCCTTCATGTGTGGGTGAGTCTCACAGAGCGTTACATTTTACTGCAGAGTCCCCATGTTATTATTATTATTTTATTATCTAACTCAAAGGCCTTAAATAGTTCTAAAACTATGTTTGTGCATCTGAGCCAGTGCCTTTTGAATAGTGGCTGTTTGCAGTTGGATTTTCTTCTTTCCTTTCTTCCCACCACAAATCTCTGATATTTTGAGCTTCTTATGCACAATCCCCTCACAGCCAGGGTCACCATGGCTCTTTAGAACGGAGGAAATGTGACCACACAGCAAAGGAAGTACGCCGGAGGAAATGTGACCACACAGCAAAGGAAGTTGGCAGAGAGAATAACCCAAAACAAACGAAAGGAATTATTCCAAAAAACCTTGAAGGCAAGAAAATGGAAACTACAAATAACAGCTATTTATAATTGCTGGTTGTTTTTCCGCAGAAGCCCTGGGATGATGGAGAGGGTCCCGCCAATCTCATTGTTCCTCGTGGAGCAGGCTGCCAAGAACGCCTTTCGACCTGAGGAAGGCAGCTGCTCCAGACAGGGTGTCTGATAAGTCTCGCTCTAGATGAACTCTCAGAGAACTAAGGGCGCAGAACAAAGCTTCCACTACTTCTGTCCTGACCCTTTGGGTGAGCACCACTTCCGCCACTGACCCGGCTCCCCAGACAGGCACATTCCTGAGCCGTATGGTGCAGATCTGCTCTGCTCCTAGACAAGAAGCACTCTGGAGGCCGCTGGGATGGAACGCGTTTGCTTATGTAAGGAAGATTTTCTAGGCAATGGGTGCCAAGGTGAAGTTTGAGGCGTTGGGGCGGGCTACTTTCAGCATGAGTGTTGCATTTTCGGCTGTGCTATAAAATCCACACCCTCTGTAGTCAACTTAAAGGGCTCCGTTAATAGCATTTTGTGATGATGCCAGAGTACAAAGTAGGTGAGGGCAGTCCACAACGGACGCCCATTCCTTTCTTCCTTCGCGGGGCAGCAGCGGTGCCAGCGTGCTGGTGCTTGGGTGTGAAGATGAATCCCAGCAGAGCCAAGATTTGCCAAAAGGGCCTATGCTGGCCTGGGTCGATCACGCTCTCACGCCTCGTTTTGCCTCATCTCATGATCGGGAACAGGGATCACGCCTCTGTACTCTGAGTAAGCAGGAAGGGGGGTAACGAGACGGGTAACCATAGAGGGGAAGTCAGAGCACATCAGGCTGGTGAGCTGGCAGTGCCCCTCTACTCTGCAGAGTGAACGGTTTCCTCTGGGACAGGCTTTCACTAACCCTGGCTCCCGGAGGATCCAATTGTGAGAGCAAATCATAACTTTCCCATCTGTCCAAAAAATGGGAGCCTTCGGGGAACAGAGGAGTACAGGACACGAGGGAATCAATCACTGTGTCAGAAAAGTCCTTTCTGATTTCTCAAGGATTTACATTCCCGATCATTTTTCTATTCCCCTTTTCAGGTATCCAGCCTCCATAACAAAATATGGAAGACAGAAAAAAACAGAACAAAACAAAACAAACAAAACAAAACCCCTGCCTGAATTACATGCCGTTCAGAAATCCAAGTAAGGGACAGTTTGGGAGAAGGTGGCAGATGTAATGGGCCCTGTTTTTGGATTTCATTCACTTGGAGCATCGGGTTACAGAGTGGAGAGCTACTCCTGGCTCCAGGGGCAAACATGTCACTACTGTGCAAAAAGCATCATGGTGTGGAAATGATGGGCCTGCACTAATGTCCAGGCAGGAAGGGGCTGCTGCACGCCAGGGTGGAGATTCTGAATGTAGTGATCAGTGGCCAGTCAGCTGGAACTGCTTCCTCTTCTCAAACTGCCACTCCGTGGCTTGGGCTGCAGCACCTTGGCTGTACTCGGTGTAAGGCAGCAGGTCCACACAACACATGTTAAAGCACTCGCCTCTCCCCATCACGGAAACGTCCTTTCTAGTCTGAAAGAACTGGTCCAGTTTGTTGGGGGACGGAGCAGTGAACCATCAGAAATGGTCTTTTTGTTTGTTTTTTTTGAGAGTTTATTTCTTTCTTCCATGAGAGAAAGGCAGAGGCAGCACTCCCAAAGGGTCTTTGCACCACGATCCAGTCCCAGGCGCAGCCAGCCCCAGATTATGGGCATGTGTGTGCCTGGTGTGCTCAGAGAAGTCTCCAGAGGCAAACTTGGAACCTTTCCATGTGGATCAGCCTCGCAGAGCATAGTGTTCTTGCGTGCCACTCCCCAGCCCTCTCAGGACTATTCAACGCTCTTGCCAGGAGGTTCACATGTCCATGAAGAAATATGTCCAGAAAGGACCTGAGCGTCTCTAAGAAAGGGAACCAGATTGCAGGATGCCTCCAAGCAGGATGGGAGCAATGTGAGTCAGACCTTGGAGCATCTTGATTTATCCACAGCTAAAAGTAGACTGTTTATTTTGTGCAAGGAGCTGCTGCTGGCTGGCTGGTCACCATAGTGCAGTGACCAGTAGGGGCCTCACAGCATGGTGGACATATCAGGGTCAGAGCTGAGCTGCAGGAGTCACACAGGGATAGGAGCCCTGGCAGGGGAGAGTATAACAGAAGACCCCCAGAACAGAAGTCAGAACCCCAACATTTTACCCAGCAGCCTGCCCTGAGGCTTGGGCTAATACCTGGACCTGCTTGGATTTTAGTTCCCAGTGGATAAGACTTCCCAAATAATACTACTTTCCTACCTTCCTACCACTCTCAAAGGGATGACACACAGATAAATCACTTTGAACTTTCAGATGAAAGGTGCTCTGTAAACCTGAGGTCTCATCAACTGTAATTGTTACGGTAATTATTTTAATGATAATAATGATGATAATGGGAGAAGGAGGGTGGGGTGGGGAAGAAACCTCCTACCTGGAGACAAAGAAAAACTCTTCCATTAAAACCTGCGTCATGATTCCTTCTGCTCTTAGTCCTTTACCATCTCTTTCAAACTGCCAATTCCTGGGCTGAAATATTATTTACTCCTTTCCTCTCCAATAAAACAATTATTTGTTGCAGCATTTTCCCTCCCACTCACTCTCCGGTGTGTCTAGCTTCACTGACAGCTCAGCCATGGACTGTTCACATGTCTCGCTCACCCTAGAAGACTCTGGTTCAGCTCCATTGACACTAAAGGCAGGAGAATTCTCTGTGTGTGAGGAATCAATTACTTCCGCTGACACTCTATTACGAGCCCTCACATCTTTGGATTCCAGACGGAGAGTGAAGGTAGTGGTGGTGGTAGGGATGGCCAGGAATGTGAAGAGGATGGTGAGGGGGGTTGGAGGGGACAGGGCAAGAAGAGGTGGATGACAAGGAGGCAGACAGAGACTATTGACTGAAAGTCAGGCCTTTAGCTTGTATTTAAAGACACAGAAAGATCTCTCTCTCCTTGACTGCCCTGGCGGCATCCGGAGGTGGCCACATGGCAGGAAGAGGCAAAGAAAGGGATAAAAAGAGGAAAGGAAAAGGCTTGTCAAGGATATCTAAAGGTCCCAAATACCTAAGCACTAGGACAGCAGATGACAGCTCTAGGCAGACTGACAAAGGAATGCGGAATGCGAAGGCAGCTTGGGGTTGCCTGGCTTCACATTCAGCTCTACCATTCAGTACTCTGTGTGATCTCTTTGGGCCTCAGTATCTCCATCTGTTAACCAAGAATATGAGTCGGACTCGTACCAGTTTGGGAGTTAAACATGGAAGGTTCTTAGCATAATGCCTGATGCCTGGCAAGAGCTCAATAAATACTCGGGACTGTTGTCTCATTCTGAGAGTCCTTCCACACCACCTACAAACATATAGTAAGTTCTTTACAGGGCAGAGCAGAAAAATATATAAAGACTGCCAACATGCTTGGCTACAGAGTAAGGAAAAAAGCTCAAAAACAATCATGTGGATTTTCCTTGGTCATGTGCAATCCTATGCTGCCCTCTCAAATCAAAGCTCAAGGCACATTTCTTTCTTTCTTTCTTTTCTTTATTTTAAAAATTAATTTTGACCCAGCTAACATTTTTCAGGGATTTTCCTTCTAGGAAAGAAAATGTTGATTATGTAAATGAAATACAACCATCTACTCTGCAATCAACGGAGATGAGTTGTGAGGCACGAGGTCCTGTAATGAAGGACGATTATGGGAGCTCTTTTCTAGAAGGAAAGACAAGGGCAGCTAATATATATATATTTTTCTGGGATGATTTATCTAGGCAGAAGTAGAAGAATGGAATTAATTTATCTCTTGAGTTTTTTTTTTTTTTTTAAATCCAAAGGTTTAAATCCCCTTGCCACTAAAAAAGGACAGTTCAAAGAGAACATGTGTGTGTGTGTGTGTGTGTGTATGTCATATCACACACACACACACACACACATCACACACACATATTTTTCTATAGGATTTATGACTATAGGAAAGTACACAAATCGTTTTTTAGAAAAGTCTAATTTCTTTACTTGGTCTATTTCCCTTTTCTTCTTTATCCCCTTCATAGCTGGAGCTCCCACTGAATTTCTGAAGACAGACTCTCAGCCGGTGTAATTAGATGGGAGAATTACATGGAGTTACATGGGATGAGAGGCTGGCCCTTTGGGACCTCTGGTTCAGAGAAGGTGCCAGGATTGAGAGGCAGGACAAATGGGATTGTGTATGACAAAATCTCAAGTGATTTTCTCCATCAGAAGATAAGATGCATTGTTAAGGACATCCACAGTGAAACTTGCATTGAGAGAGTTACGATTGCAACATCACAGATTTAACAACAACCTGCCAAAAATAACCGTTGTCCCAACTGCTCTTTAACCTTGGTAAGAAGAGGAGAACAATCTGTGGGCTGCTTTTCCCTACCCCGTGGGCCAGTTTTAGTTGCTGGTGGAGACCTTGGTCAAGGTTGGTGAGCACAGGGTCAGCTGCCAGCTGAGCTTGAGTTAGCTGGACTGTTCCCATTATTACAGCACGTACCTGGAGGTGGATCTGTTTCTGTCATTAGGAGGGTTGTTGCAATACAGAGAAGTATTACTGCTCACCGGCTCCTTGGGGGAATCAGAATATTTCTGTGGTTGGCAGGCAGTAAATCTATAATAATGTCCCAAGTAATCAACCTGAGGGTCTCACCCGAGGGAGTGCAAGACACCCTCTTGAACCACAGAGAACTCCAGTCTGCTGGTTGGCTTTTCAGAGACTCCAGTGCACATCAGCTAAAGCCACACTTCTACTTGGGCAATTTGTCCTCTCGCCTTATATCCACAGGCAAGAGATGTGGCTTCAGAGACAGTCCTGCGTGGGAATAAATTGATAGAGGAGCTTAATCCGAAGCATTACGTAGACTTTCCTAGACCAAGCCCCACTTCGGGCGTTAAACTGCAGGTCCCTGGAATGGAGTTTGAGACTGTAGAGACCCTACAATGGATGGGGAGGGTGGACGCAGCAGAGACTCTTGAAATCTCAGCCTTTCCTGCTTCCTGACCCCAGCCCTTCTCCTAAGGAGAAGGTGGAAGCCGCCTGGCCAGGAAATAAAATTAAAAAGCATTGCTCAAGCATTTCTTTGTGGGAAAGAGGGTTTGTATCAGCAAGTCACAAGACAGCCCTTCCTACACTACCCTTATAATGCTCACTGGGAAGGAGCTTGGGATTGGGTATGTTCAATTCCTGTGGTTTCTGAAGGCATCAAGCCCTTTCCCCTTCTTGCCCTTGCACAAGCTGCTTTCTGGTTGGACTACCAGCTACATATACTCACCCTTGACTTAGCTTACTTCTTCAGGATCAGTGCAGGCATCACCTCCTCCAGGCAGCATTCCTTGATCTCCCCAGCCTAGGCTGGATCTAGGTTCTGTGGGCCCATATAGTAGGCCAAGGTCATATCCCTAGCCAGTGAGAATAGTTTAGGGGAGGTGGGTAGTAGAAGAGCAAAAAGCACCAATTGAAAATCCCTTCTCTGCCACCTGTGAGATTGGGACCTTAAGCCAATTGTTTAACTTCTGTGAGCTCAAGTTTGCTTATCTGTAAAATGGAAAGAGTAACCATAACTTTGCAGGGTTTTGTTGGGAGGATTAAATGAGACAATGTGTATTAAATGCTTAACAGAATGCCAGGACCATAGGGGATATTCCAGATGTGGTAGTTTTATCATCAATAACTATCTTTTTTTTGTGTGTGTCTTCTTTCCCCAAACTCTAAGTTCCAAAGAGGTGATTTTTCTCATCACTGAATTCCCATTGCTATCATTGTGCTTGACACATAGTGGGTGCTTAATAACGGTTACCTCATAAATGAATGGTCGATTGCCATTGCCATTTTGTTGGTGAAAAAACCCAAGTCACAGAGTAGTTAGTGACATTCAGGGCCTGTATCTTGTCTTTCTCCTGTCATTATGTCTTATCTGCAGATAGTCCAGTAGGGAAGACAGATCTGTCTGCCTTAGAACACAGGTTCATGTCACACTGACCTCTCTCCTAGTAGCGCTGATGTAAAAGTATCACTGAAACAACCACATGCGTGCACCTGCTTAGCACCCTCCAGGACTAAGTGCTAGAGTTAGAAATAAAACATATAGTCTGTGCCAATGGAGAATCTGCATGCATAGGACTCAAGATGACCACACATGAACAAAAAGCAAGCAAATCAAGGTGATGTCAAATGTTCTGGGAGTCCAGAGTACAACTGATAAGATAAAATTGGAGGATGCAAGAAACTGAAGGAAGGAGGGAAGGGAGGGGAGCGTGTCACTAGACAGGGTGGAGGGAGGGAGGAAGAGAATCTAAACACTGGGAACCCAGGGGGCTCATGCAGACTAAGACTGCATTCAGTTGTTTGGAATGAAGGATGTTTACTGAGCACATGGAAACACTGCCGGCTAGGTGGATAGGGACCAGATTATTCAGGCCTGGCCTGGTCTTTTCCCTCTGTTTACTATGGTTGAGTTATCAACTTGGGAAACTGCATCCTTTCTAAGAGTTTGTCTGTCTAAGATTTCTGGGAGAAATGGACACATCTTCTGAGATCTAGAGGCCCTCTCTGGCTGTAAATAAACACAGGAACACCCTGTTTATCTAGGACACTTACAGGCCAAATATCCAAAACCTTAAATACCCAGAACATGGTGGGGAGGGTTGGAGAAGTACGGAAGAAAATATCTCAAGTAGCGACAATAATGCTGAGAATTAATGGGTTGTTGCCCTTACGCTTCGTCACTCTGAGGGCGCACCCTGTCCTTACTCTGCTCTGAGCTTGGCTGACTGAGGCAAACTAGAAATGCCGGCTCTGGGATCACACTGGCTTAGGGCAAAGCTTAGACCCCCAGAATCATAACTTCCTAACAGACAGCAACACTTCCTGAAGCAAAACTGATACACATAAAAAAGTAAAAACCAGTCAGAAGAGGAACGTTCTAGGAGGCAGGCACATCCATAGCAGGAAGTGATAAACGGGGGTATTGATAGAAAATAATCCTAAACTTTTCCATGAAAAAGGGCAAGAGTTTAACAGTTTCTAATTTATTGAGCATCTACATAAACACAACAATCCTGTAAAATAGTTATTATTATAGTTTTGCTGATGAGAAAACTGAGGCTTAGGAAATTTAAAAGGTTAACAAAAGTTTAAGTCTAAATTGATCTCATCCTAGGTCAGCCTATGGCACAGTGGTTATGGGAACTGAACCCCGCATGACCACTGGCGGTGTGAATCCTGGCCCTGGTGACTTGGAAAACATGCCAGGGGTGGGGGTGTGTGTGTGCATGCATGTCCCAAATCTTGAAAGGAAAGAGGAATGGAGGAAAACAGATTTCAGTGTGACCACACCCCACTGGGAGGGGCTTTCTCTTTGTCTCTCTGGTTCAAGTGAGTGCACATGCCCTCTGGCAGTTAAAACAAAAAAAGATGGGACAAATTGATCTCATTGAGATAGAACCTTACCGGGTCTCTGTCCCCAAAAGTGAAGTTCAGAATTAGAAGCCTGAATCATCAAGAAAACGTTGACCTGGGAACCAGCAGTTAGCCTAATGGCTATGTTGCTGGACTCCCACGTAGTCGACTGTGGTTCGCGTCCCGGACCCAGTGGCTTAAAACTCACGCCGGGTGCGTGTGCGTGTGTGCCCAAGATCCCGAGAGGAGAATGGAGGAGAAGGGATTGTGGTGTGATCATCCCCCCTAGGGGGTGATTTCTCGCTTTCTGTCTCTATGTCTCTCTCTGTCTGTCTGGTGAGCGCACACGCCCTATAGCAAAAAACCTCTCCAAAAAAAAAAAAAAAAAAAAACGAAGAAGAAAGCGTTGACCGTTCTCTTAGTATTCATTTTGTTTCAGAAGACAGGGAAGTGTGGCACATGATTTGAAATATTCCTTATCTGAAACCCTTTAAAAAAAGAACTTTTGGAACTTTCAAGAGGTATGTTTCAGTATCCAAAAATTTTACTCACATGGAGTGTCATTTTTCCATTATAGGGTAGATGAGATACTGTACTGAACAGAACATATAAACATATAAAATCACTAGTGTAGACTTCCTTACGAATTTTTTTTTTTTTTTATCCCAGAAAATGTTTTTTTTTTTCAAGTCTTCCTGATGGCCATTGCACTTTCTGAAACATGTTGTTCAAAATACTCATTGATTCGGGTTTAATTTGGTGGAGCCTCTGGAACGGGCGGGATTCTACGCCTGTCTGAGAGCGCGTGAATAAGCTGTGTATCACATGCAGGTGGGTATTTTTGAAAAGCCACACATTTAAAATGTTCAAAATGGGAAAAACGCTCAGCTTTGTGTGTGTGCTTTTCAAACCATAACACTCACCCTGTTGGCCGATGACTCAAGCGAAAGGCCTCTGTCTGCCGAGGCAGCCACATCTCAGCATCCTCTTCCCCACAGGGAATGAAGTGGCTTCTCTCTTTTGCCCAGATGGCCCTGAGCCCTGCCCTTCTGTCCCTCAACCACAGAAACACAGTAGTGCCGCAGTGGCCTCTGGCTCTGCCCTCAGCTGCTAAACAGGCCCCAGAACAGCCTATGGGGGTGTGGGTTTGGAGCCCTGCAAATGGCCAGGGGGAGGGGGACAGTGGCATTAGCCTACACTGAGTCAGGCAAAGCTGAGGCCTATGAGTGAAATTTTCCAAGCAGACAGCAGGCTTAAATGGAATAAAATTAACAAGCAGCAGTTAGGGGGAAAGGTCTGTCCGAGGTTTACTCAGCAATAGCCTCGACCTTTGGGATGTAGATTTCAAGCTACAGAGAGCCAAGGGTTTAGGGGCCACAGACTGGGATAATGCTTTCATATCAGGGCCCTGTGCCCAGGTCACGGGGCAACCTCTGCAGTTAATCCTGTACAAAGAAAGAAGAAGAGAAAACGCGAGGGCAGGCATGCTGACTGCTGCCCTTTGCCACATCTGGGCTAGCTTCTTTCCCCACTTGCTTACTCATTTCCCCTTTTTGCTAGGCTGTTCCTGAGGCACTGTATCGCCAGAAAAATAGTTTAAGCAGTTTTCTTTTGGGAAGTATCCACCTTATGGGCCTTGAGAGCCAAATCCAATTTGAAACATGCACCCAAAATGAAAGGAGAAAGGAGGCTAATTTTCTTTGATAGAAAGTGCTTTCCAAACCCAGGAGCTCCCTTGGAATGAAAATGAAGTATGGGGGAGAGAGAGAGAGAGAGAGAGAGAGAGAGAGAGAAAGCTGAACAGGCATAGGACAGAACTTCCAGGACTTCAATTAGATTAATTGTTTCTTTCACAAGAAAGTAAAATAAGGCAGTGGGGAGGGGGAAGCGCATTTACTCTGAATACAAATGACCAAGGGAAAATGTCAAAAATGCCTTAAAGAGTGAGAGGTGGAGAGAACCTGATGTGTCTTTCCAAATACAAAAATTAATAAGAGAGCGAGAGAAAGGAGGAGTGAAGGGGAAATGGGGGATGGGCAGGACAAGGAGAATTAAGGACAAGGTTAACCAGATAAGGTGTCACCTCCACGGAGCTTTCTTGACAATTTAGAACTGGGGGAAAACAGACCCTAAAAAGATTTTATTTTCCTGACCTTCCTGGTCTTTCAGGTTAAAGCCAGAAGCATGGGATGGGGGTGGGGGTGGGGAAGAAAACAGGAAGCTATTTAGTGAGGATGAGAAGCCAGAAGATACCCTGTGACACGCCTGCTTCCTGCACTCCAACTCCAGCAAGGGGCAATGCCGTCGTCCCTCCCACTGTAAGAGACTCCAGAAACCTGGAGTTCTCCCACTCCTGGGGGCTGAGTCCCATAGGGAGGAGTACCCAGCAGCCACAGTAGGCCAGGAGCATGTATTTTGGCGTTTAGTACCTCCCAGCATGTTTTAAGCCATGCTTATGAGCTCTATGATTTTCCTTCCAAAAGCTGTGCCTTCTCCCTCTGCTACTATGAATATACATAAGATGACCTCTTAGCAATTTCCCTGGGAGATTTGCTGGCATAAGCATAACAGAATTTGGCCCTCCATCGAGAGAGGCGCTTAGTCAAATTTCTCTGAGCTCAGATGCGAGCTCTCTGGACAATATATTACGCTTTAGTTGGTGCCAACCTTCTGCAGCCTAGCCAGAGGAACTGGGACCCCAGATGCTTTATGAAGAAGCTCTTCTAACAGAAATTCTTGGTAAATTTTCCTGTCAGGGGATCAGAAGATGCTGAACGAATGTATCTAGGGTGTGCATTTAACTTAGACAAAGAGGAACTGATGTTACCCTGTGTCATCTATTGAGTCCAGAGTGGATCTGGGATTAGAAACTCTATCTTATGACTCTAGGTCACATGAGGCATCCCTCCAGGAAACTTGGTTTTCAACAAAGACTACCTCTTGTTAGGAGAAAACCATTAGGTAGGTGCAAAGTAGTCCTAGGAGGATAATAATGACATCAATTCACTAAGCCTCACAGTCTAGCACTAGTTAAAGAGGGGCCTTGTTTCTTCCATGAGAAAGTGCTGGCCTGGACTTAGGCCTGCTCTAAAATGAACGCTGGGAGTTTCACTTGCTCCCTTGGACCTATCCTGCCAGCAAACCCCTTTATTAATTTTTCAGTCCTTGCAATGCCTTTGCCACAAGGAACACTCAGATAATTTAGTAATCCTAAGGGATCATTGACCACCCATCAGAGCAACTGCATATTGTAGGTACCCTGTTGGGACAAGATGTGATCATTGGCACACTCTTCTTTCTCTGTACAGAAAGCTCTCACTTTTGTTTCAAGAGAAGAAAACTATCTTATGACTCCCAGTCACACGAGGCATCTATCCAGGAAACCATTGGTTTTCAACAAAGACTACCTCTAGTTAGGAGAAAACTACTAGGTAGATGCAAAGTAGTCTTAAGAGGATAATAATGACATCAATTCATTAAGATAGAGCTCAGCAGACAGTATGAATGAAACTCACTCGCATTCTTGACATTATAACCTTGCTACATCCCCACCTTAGCTGACAGGGACCTGGATGTTAACATGGCATTTCGAAAGCACTCATGAATGTCTAAATGTTTACTTGGCATCTCCTATGCCATATATTTCCCAGGTTTCAGAACCAATGTAGTTGTAAGACCAGCTGAGTCATCTCAGGTGACGGACTTAGCCTCGCTGTGCTTCAGTTTCCTCACCTACAAAATGGAGATGGTGATGGCACCCATTTCCCAGTGCCATCAGAATGGAATGGACTGATATCCGTAAAGCAATTAGAACAGTATTTGCTAAATAAATCCATACACCAGCCTTCAGACTCTAACCTGTGCAGTGCAGAAATCAAGAATCGATATGCGTCTTAGACCTGCTCAGACAGACTCATGTTTTACTCTCTCTTTCTACAAGAAAACCAGCTGCCACTTCACACGCTAACAGCCTGATCCACCGCGGCTGGACGTAGAGGAAGTGTCCACTCAGTGAGTTGGCTACTGCTTTCTTAAGGAAGTGGGTGGGGTTCTCACATGGAGCAGCTGGGGAGATGGGGAGATGTCCAAGGGGAAGGTATATCCAGAGTCAGAATATGGGGTTTTGTAATCCACCTCCTGCCCCCACCTGGCAATTCTCTTCCACTGCCCGCTCATGAAGTCAGGAACTATTCTTTACACTAAAGAGAGCTCTTTCTCTCTACGGTGGGACCAACTACACCTCGATGACCCCGACAAGAGAGTGCCATCCTGAGAACTCCCTCTGGCAGCAGCAGGTGCTAGGGGGAGGGGTTGAGTTTCAGGGACAGGGTAGCCCACTGGAATGGGATGGTGCTTACTTGCAGTCATGCTTCTCAATCTCGAAGTGGGGGTTGAAGTTGAGCACAATCTTCTGGTTGGGTTCAGGGGCGTAAACAATCCACTCGCAGTTCTGGTGGGAGGGGTAATCCTGGGGGTAACCGGGAGAGGTGATGTAGCCAGCATCTTTGGAATTCAAACGACCTCCACAGGGTTGGTCTGAAAAAGAAAGCAAGAACCCAAAGAACTTCAAGTATGTTACAACCTTTCTCCCCCCTTCTCTCTGCTTCTCTTTCCTACCAGTGGCTGATTAAAACTATCTTACAGACCTTTTATGGCAGTCTAGAAGAGTAACCTACTTACTCACTCAGTGGAAGAGATTATTTCAGCTCATCCCTCCCTCTACCCACCCAACCACACACACACACACACACACACACACACACACACAAAAGTATTCCATAAAAGATACACTGTTCACCGTGGAATGGGATGGTGCTTACTTGCAGTCATGCTTCTCAATCTCGAAGTGGGGGTTGAAGTTGAGCACAATCTTCTGGTTGGGTTCAGGGGCGTAAACAATCCACTCGCAGTTCTGGTGGGAGGGGTAATCCTGGGGGTAACCGGGAGAGGTGATGTAGCCAGCATCTTTGGAATTCAAACGACCTCCACAGGGTTGGTCTGAAAAAGAAAGCAAGAACCCAAAGAACTTCAAGTATGTTACAACCTTTCTCCCCCCTTCTCTCTGCTTCTCTTTCCTACCAGTGGCTGATTAAAACTATCTTACAGACCTTTTATGGCAGTCTAGAAGAGTAACCTACTTACTCACTCAGTGGAAGAGATTATTTCAGCTCATCCCTCCCTCTACCCACCCAACCACACACACACACACACACACACACACACACACACAAAAGTATTCCAGAAAAGGGTCATAAATATCCCCAATTACACGGTCTGAGATTAGAAAAACAAGAAGGCTGCAAATTGAACATGCCTCCCTGCCTTTTCCTGTCTCCACTCCCTGGCCCATCTTCCATCTTCCTCTCCTCATTCAAACCTCTCATCTCTATCTTTATCTCCTAAATCCCTCATTCTATATGATGTCTCCCAGCCCAGCCCAAGCAGCCAGCACTCAAGGTTCCAGGAACTGACAATAGTGGTTTTGTGGTGCTGACCCACAAGTGAGCCTGGTAACAATTACATGTGTTGCAAAGGAAGCAGCACTTTTAGCTTTGGGCCAGAACAGCCCCTGGAGGGTGATTTCAGCTTTTTTTTTTCCTTTTTTTTTTTAGAAAGAAAAAGCAAAACCCCCAAACATTTAATTCTACATATACCGCAAATTTGATTTATTATTTCATTATACGCTGAGTGGAAAAAATCTGTCTTGGAGAATCCACTGGCTCCGACCTCAGAGTTTCGACAAAGGTGCTTTGTGCTGAATGACGCCGGCCTGGGTTTCTTCTTCGGCACTTTCTGCCCACTGTCCCTCCTGCCTAGTCACCACCACCAGAGTGTGCTGCTGCTTTGTTCAGCATAAACAGCAACTAGCCCTTGCAAAGGGCAGCTGCAGGGGAGTGGCTGGCTCCCCCTTGCCAGCAATGCCCAGCTGGAGGTAAACAGCTTCATGTGGGCCAGGAGAGAAGGGGCGATCTTCAAAGGCAGCAAAGGTGGGTGATGACATTTGAAGAATCTCGTCTATTTGGGAGTGAAGTTCTGCAACCTCCAGCAGGAGTTCTTGAGAAATGGGGGGCTTTTGCTTAATAGCACAGTAGCACAGATGATGGAAAGGCACAAGAGACACAAAAATATTCAGAAGCCTCTTGGAGACCTTCCTGAGATGTGTGCGTCTCTTAGCATCAATCATGATTTAATATCGCCATCTGCATGGAGCAGCATGGGCCCGTGAATTATGTATTAAGGCTCAGCCGCCACCCTCCAGGACGGGTCTTCCTCCTGTGTTCACTCTTTGAGGGAGCGGGTCATGCATTTTTTAACTCTAGAGGTGCACTTTACTATTCCCCATGTCTGCTGGCATTACCGTCTTCCAGACCTCTACTTTGGATTACCAGCCTGGCAGGCTTTAAATGCATAAAAGATCGGCACCCTGCACAATGGTGGTTGGGACACAAATCCACACGAGTAGCCTTTTCAGCTCGAGCCTCTAAGAGCTCAAACTGTGCCGCCTTGAACTGCCCAGAATCTAATGGATTCAGGTCCGTTTCCTACTGGGTAGAAAACAAAAGCAGGCCATTTCCTCAGGCTAGCAGACACCACATCATCCTCTACCTAATGACCCTGCACCCTCCCTGGCCCAGGAGGACAATGGGCCCATTCCTCTCACCCAGATGCAGCTGGGGCCAGCAATGAAGCCTGGTACCGCTGCCTAATAAGCCAATGCCCGTGGGCTTAACAGGTGCCCACACTGGGCACCTAACATCTCCTACCCAAATTGTTGCCTGGTGGTCATGGTTCATGCATATGAAATGGGGCTGAGAGTGGCTCTCTGAGAAGGTAGAAGAGTGGGGACTTGGAGCACCAGCTGCTCTTACCCAACTAGCAGAAGAGGGACTTTTCTACTGGGTCCAGCTCCTCTGCCAGCTGTTTTATAGAAAACTGCAGCTTTGCTAAAAACTCACCCCAAACCACACATTTTGCCTTGGAACTCATCGGAGGAAACCTGAGTCAAGCTCCTGTTTGGTAACTGTTAAATTTCCATATCATCCATGCTTTCCTCCACTTTCCCTCCACCTCTTCTCAGTCTTGCAATTACTCTTGAAAGAACTTCCTCCCCTCAAATGCTCACTCTCCAGTTTTCATAATTAGACCAGAGACAACGATCAACAATAAAGATGAGAAACCCCCTTACAGGAAGATTTCGTTTCTCATCTACACCAGGAACAAACAATCATTTCTTGACAGGGGGGATATATATATATATATATCCCCTCCCAGTGGGGTGTAGTCACACTGAAATCTGTTTTCCTCCATTTCTCCTTCCCGTCAAGATTTGGGACATGCATGCACACCCCCCTGGCATGTTCTCCAGGTCACCAGGGCCAGGATTCACACCGCCAGTGGTCATGCGACTGTGGGATCCAGTCCCCATAACCACTCACTGTGCCATAGGCTGACCTAGAATGACCTATATCGGGCTTTAGGGAAAGTCATGATGCATTTTTTGCATAGAAAAACACAGAAAACTATATCATGACTTTTCCGACAACCTAATATATATACGAGATATATGTGAGGAGACTTGGAAAGTTTATGGAAAAATGGAATTCAAGTAAATTTTATCTTGGTGTAAAAAATGTGAAACCCATGGATAGTTTTTCACAGTTTGCATCTTTTTTTAATGATTTTTGCTATAGGGAACATGTGCTCACAAGAAAGAGAGACAGAAAGTAAGAAGTCAAGAAATTTTATCTTGGTGTAAAAAATGTGAAATCCATGGATAGTTTTTCACAGTATGCATTTTTTTCTTTTTCTTTCTTTTTTTTTTTAAGATTTTTGCTATAGGGCACATGTGCTCACAAGAAAGACAGAGACAGAAAGCAAGAAGTCAAGAAATCACCCCCAGGGCGGATGGCCACTCTGCAATCCCTTCTTCTCCATTCTCCTCTTGGGATTTTGGGCATGTAGTCTTGAGTTTTAAGTCACCGGGTCCAGGACTCGGACTGTGGTGGACTACGTGGGAGTCCAGCAATGTAACCATTACGTCCCCATAATATGCATCTTCTATAACTTCTCTCACACTCTTCATATGTCCCATAGCTAATAGTCTGTGTTTCTGCTGTTAAAAATTTACTTCACCAGAAGAAAAGAACATTTCTTTTTCTGTTCTTTATCTGAAGAAAATTAAGTCATTTATTGAAATACCTGAGAATTTATGAAAACATCTGCTTTAGTTGTATGGTTAACCTTTTCAATACCCAAACATTTATAAACTCACATCCTTGTTGGACTACATTCACACTCTGAAATACACACAAACATAGATACTGAACAAGCATCAATTACGTATACATATCAGTAATTCACACTTTAGTCCTGTACACACGTTCACACCTTCTCATAAAATCTCACACGTCATTTGCACAGGCATATATCCACAAAGATAAATACTAGAATTTCTGTCTCTATTTTTCTTGGAGAGAACAGAATTCTTGAAATGTATCAGTAAAAATTGTAAAGAAAACATACTTAATCCTTCTCCATCTCCTCTTGATCACTGACCTCTCATTTCCAGGATTGGGGACCTTTTATTTCTTAAATAGAAATCTTCCCCAGTAGAAATTAGCTAGAATATCTTTTGAAGAGCTGTAGCATCTAGTACTTTGTAGGTCTTTGTTGTGTTCCCAAAGGAACATCATAAATGCATTCTGTCCTGTTTCAGAGGAGTCATGGCAAGCCAAAGGAGAGTTGAACTCAGGGGCGAGCCCCTGAGGGCCAATCTCTATATACAGAGGCGAAATTGACCCTATTGAAGTTTGAGCTACTGAGCCTGTTTGGTGAGTCAAAAAGGGACTTCATTCTCCAAGTATTTTGTGAATACCTTTCACCTGGGGCAAATTCATTCCCCAAAGAGAAGTAGCAAAACCCAGACCTGAGCTATTCAGAGCGGTTTTCTTCTACATGTGGGAGGGAAGCCCCATCATAAGGGATGAGCCAGGCCAGGTCAGATAAAGACCTGAGAGGCTCAAAGATGAAAGGATTAAAGTGACATCTCTAGATATAATTTGCAATAAAGAGAACGCTAAATTCTGAAGTCTCAAAGTTCTGATAATGACTATTTAGGTGTTTGTTTGTTTATTTATTTATTTTTTGGAGAGGTTTCTGCTATAGGGCACATGTGCTTGCCAGACAGACAGAAAGCAAGAATTCCCCCTCCCCCCCGACCAGGGATGGTCACACTGCAATCCCTTCTCCTCCATTCTCCTCTTGGGATCTTGGGCACGCATGCACACGTGCCTGGCGTGAGTTTATGCCACTGGGTCTGGGACTCGAACTGTGGTTGACTACACGGGAGTCCAGCAACATAGCCATTATGCTAACTGCTGGTCCCTATTTAGGTGTTTTAATTTGCAATAGAAAGTATCAGATCATTTCAAAATCTTTCTCTCCCTTTTTCCCTCTCAACTGTTCTTGCTTTGCTGGTGGCTTCATCACCCTCTGAGGATACCTAAAGGTAAAGAGGGCCTGGAATGGTTGAGAGATTCTGCCCCCATTCAGTCGGGAACACACCCTCTTTCAGAGCTCAATTTAAAATGGATTGCTGGTTCTTTAGTAATATGTGATTTTTAGGAAGTACTAAGAAAGGGCAAAAGAAAATATTTTCAAAATCTGATCTGCCTTCTAGGAATAAATTGTTTACAAGGAACATAGTAGAGCCTAAACTTGACAATAATACTCAATAAAAACTAAAGCCTGAGTGTAGTGAGGACTTTTGAATAACCATAATGACAGTGCCTTACTTTATATCTGGGACAGCAGGCAGCCCCTTGGAAAAGGAAAAGTCAGAGCCCTTGGCTTAACTGAACTGAAAGAAAATGTCCTGGGCAGGGGTCTGGGGGTAGGGGGAAGGGTCAACACAGGGAAACTTGGAGACTGGGTGTAGAATTAGAGTCAGGTTGTTGTCAAAGGTGAGTCTGGTGTAATAAGATCCAGGTACCAGGTAAGGAAGGATTTGATATTAGTCAAAAGATGGGAGGTAAGATCTGGTCCTGAACTCAGTGTGAACTTCCTGGGTTTGAGCTTCACCAACCGTAATTCAATGACTGGGTTGAATTAGATGTGGAGTTCTCAAAACATTTTTTTAGAAGTGGCATTTGTTTTTTTCTTGAGCAAACACAACAAGCTCTACCCAAAACTCCAATGCACAAAGCAAATAAAAACAGAACTCTTCTTGAGTGCCGGGAGGGAGGGTAGCAGAAGAGGATAGAGCTCAGGCCTCCCAGTTCCTTCCCTCATCTATGGGGGCTAGCAGGGGGGTTTACGCAAGTACACTGAGAGTTTCTTGAAATATGGTTTGAAACCCACCAAACTAGACCTTAGTTCCCTTGTTAGTTTAAAATGGTATGGAAAAAGAAACAGAAGGGTTATATCATCTATCTACCTACCTATCTGAGAAGGCCCTTGGTGGGGAAAAAAGCTGTCAGTCTAATTTCCCAGGAAAATAATAAACTTTATTTACTTTACAATTTATTATTTACCCGTAGTATAATATCGTCCTGTTCTTATTTCTAACACTCACATTTAACTATTACCAGCAGGGCAAAGAAGAAACTCTCTCTCTCTCTTACTTGAAAAGAGAGAAGTCTGTCGCTTAGTTACTCAATTTACTCCACCAGGGCAGTTTACTGGAAACAGCACTGGATACAGAAGCCTCTTACAAACACCACTAGCAAGCTGTGTGACCTTAGATCAATTAGTAGACAACTCTGAGTTTTTGTTTTCTCTTATATAAAATGAGGAGGGTGATTCCCGTTCTAAAATCCAAAGCCTGTATAATAAGGTTATAGCCCATGGATGGAACCTAAAATTCCAAAGGTTTCCCAGCCTTCTAGACAATAAGACATTTATTCAAGGTGTTACCCTTGTTCGTTTAAGTTGCTCGGTAAGCCTAAAACAAAACTCGAGGATTCTTCAAATGAACATGTCTGTCTTGCATTATGGAGAGTTCAAATGTCTCTTTTAATCACATTAGCTCTAGTGACGTGAGTTTCTTTTCTTAACTGAGTCTGTGGCTGCATATTTATAAATATTATGGATACGCAGTTCTGTGTGTGAATGTGTCAACAACAGGGATGCATGAAAAGAAAGACCAAAGTGAGTTTCTTCTAATCCTTAACCCAGATCATCTAAGTCCTTTGCTCAGGGTTTTAACCAAATTTTGCTCACCGACCCGGTCTAAGCTGCTTTTTAAGAGCTATTTCTGTGAGCTGTGGCTGGATTTCGTTTTATTCAAAGCGACTTCAGCCTGTCACAAGACAGTCTCATAAAATCTGTATCTTGGCTTAAGCTGGGAAGAAATGAGCCAATCCATCAGCCCAGGAATGCGGCCGTTTGACCACTTCCTAAGGCAACTGGGAAGGGATGCAATCTATTCAATTTATGGGGCCGGGTGGCAGTGAATGATGCGCTCCTAAAGGCACAGCAAATGGAAATCCCTATGAACTTTTGCAATGATAAAGTTCAAAATCTGAATAAAAGCACCGTCAGGGAGGGAAGAAGAGAGGGAACTAGAGTCAGGAGAGAAAGTCAACACAACAGCCTGGAGAAGAGCAAGGAAGGAAGCAAATTCCTCCCTAAGCCACCTCCACTGAATTCCCTGAGAGGAATGGAAATTGGGTCTGGAAATAGGGCCTTTTGAATTTTCCTTCCCCTCAATCTGGATTCTAAAAATGAACCCTCATTTAATCGGTAAAATGTAAGTTTGATGCGATTACCTCCACTGACCCCGAATCATGCCACCTGTGGTAACCTTGTTATTTGTCATCTTATATCATAAACAAATGCAATTCCAATAGGGCAGCCAATATAATATCATTAGTTTATATTTATGTCCGCTCTTTTCCAGCTCTCATCGCAAATGCAATTTTGATGCCATTGATGAGAGAGCTGGGATTACAATTCCTGACCATTTTAACAGACATTTGGGGGAAGGAAACAGAAGAATAATTTTGAGGTTGTTTCAAAAACCAAAGGAGAAAAAGGTAATATAATTTTTTTTTCATTTATTTTGATTAACTGAAGCTTATCTTGAAACGTCAATGGCTCCCCATTGGCTAGCGAATGAAACCCAAACCCCTTGGCCTAGCAAACTGAGCTTTGAATGAGCCCAAGCTATTATTCCTAACCTTATTTGCAATTATTTATCATACACTCTAAACTGTAGTTTCTGGGTGTCCCCCAAACATGCCCAGTGTGCATTTGGTACTCCCACCTTTCACTTCCCTTTGTCGGCCTTCCCCAGCTCTACAGTCCATTATCCTCCTGATCCAGGCTCAGTTACCACCTCAAGCCCTTCCCAGCTCCGACACCAGGTATTTTTTGCCCCTCTCTGTGTCTCGAAGGCTGAAGCTCTTTAGCATCTTCTAAGGTACGTGAGAGTCCTGCTGGACCACCAGCAGTCTAGGGCATGACCCCTTTATGAGTCACCCTTGGCAAACCTTATAGGATCTGAACCAGAGCCTTTCCCAGAAGTCAGACTCAACAAGATTTGATGAATTAGTAAGTTAAAACTAAATTATTAACATAAAAGTATCAATAGATATCATGAATTCTGAAAGTCTTATCACCAATTGATCTGTTCTTCCAGCTTCTACCCTTCCTTCCCAACCCACAGTTGTTATTAAATGCAATTGTTTGAGAGATTTTTGCTATAGGGTGTGTGATAGAGATACAGAAAGTGAGAAATCACCCCCCAGGGGAGATGGTGATGCCACAGTCCCCTCCTCCATTTTCCTCCAGGTTTTTCCATACGCACCTAGTTTGAGTTTCAAGTTGCCAGGTTAGGACTTGAACTGCAGTCATCCACGTGGGAGTCCAGCACCTTAACCAGTATGCCACCTGCTGGCCAATGTAAATGTTTTTCAGTGGCGAACTGAGAGTTTAAATAATTTGCCTGAGACAAAAATACCTAGACAAAGGTCAAGGTGCAGTTAGTGTGAATTATGCCTCTATGACCTTAGATAATAAGGATGAAATCCAAAGGGTACTCATATTTTAATTCTGATAATAATAAAATTAATTTATCTGAGTTTTTTTTTTTAAAGAATTATTTATTTAATTCCATTTGTTATTATTTTTTAATTTGACCAGACAGAGACACAAAGAGAGAGAAAGGGAAAGTGAGAAAGCAAGCCACCAGGTCCAGGCCTTGAACCATGATTGGCCTTGTGGGAATCTAGCACCTTTAATCACCTCGCCACCTGCTGGCCTTTTTTTTTAGTTTATCTTCCTTACTCAAATCCTTCACATTTCCAAGGGAATTTTCTAAATATTATTTTGTCAGTAGCATCAGTAAAATAGTAGCTATTGATAGTAGAGTATCCCCTATCCAAAATGCTTGGGATCAGAAGTGAGCATTTCAGATTTGGGACTTGCTGAGATTTGAAATATTTGCATGTACATTATGTGACATCTTGAAAATGGGATCCAATTCTAATCCTGAAATTAATTTGTGTTTTATATATACCTTAGACCACAGACTAAAGATAACTTCATGTAGTATTTTTGTATTGTGGTGTTTCGACTGCATCTTATCACAGGAGGACAGGTATGAAATTTTCTACTTGTGGCATCATGTCGACACTCGAAAAGTTTCAGATTTTTGGAGCATTTCGGATTTTAGGTTAAAGATATTCAACCTATGTTGCTGAATATTCTCTTGTGTCATTCCTCTCATACCTCTCTATTCAACTCCTTCCCATTCTCCTTTCAAGGTGTCTTTTGGGTGCTTCTGTTTCACTTCCCCCTTTATCCAAACAATGATTATTACCATTTGGTCCAGTAATATGCAATTCCATTTATCTTTTGCTGAGAGACTCTCCAGATCCAGCTCACTGGTTACCCCAGGATCTCTGGAGATGGGGTGCAGGTACCAGCAGGCCTGTGCATCAGCCGGCCAGCAGCCCCACACCCTGCACACCACCTACCGGGCGGAGTTTTCTTCTTGTTAGTCTCGGCTCCCCTCCCCATTTTCTGGATTAGATCATGACTCTTTTATGAAGACCCAGAGGGAAATGGGATTATTAAGAGTCTTGCTGGGTAAAAGCTATTTTGTCTTTATGACGACTTTTTTGCGTTCAGCTGCTGAGGGGCCTTAATGCCAGAGAAGAAGTTATTACACATTCAGGAGAATGCCTTAAACACAGTGTTCCCTGCTGAGCACACTTTCAGTGATGAAGGATGGAAGGGGAGGAAAAGGGAAGGAAAGAAGAAAGATTTTTTAAAAAAAGTGGAGGCAAGAACACTGAAAACAGAAGAACAAGGAGCAAAATGGTGCAAAGAGACATTCTGAAATGAGAATCCAAAAGAGTATCCATCTCTGAAAAACAGGGTGGTGACTTAATCTGCTGCTTATAAAACACAAAGGTCTAGTGGGGGAAGAGCTGACAATGATTATTAACTTATCCAAAAACAAACCAAAACAGAAACCTTATAAAAATCAAACAAGCTTACCACAATGATTACGGTGTGCTTTCTCTGATCATTGGATCCCACTGATGTGATGTCAGAATATGTTTGATACTGAATAGAGACCAAACCATGTTCCGTGTAATCTGACAGCACAACTACTCCATGACGTAGGTGTTATTTACTAACACTTCTACAGATAAGGAAACTGAGGCACAGAGAGATGAAGTACTCTGATCACAAAGGGTACTTGGATCACAGGGCAAGTGGCTGAGCCAGCCAGAGGTGGTTTGGCTTCAATGTTTCAAAAAGCTGGGAAATCCAATGACATCTCCCCCAAAACCCGGTGACTAACTTCGGGAAAGACAACAGTTTGCCTGTTTGAAAAACTTCTTTCCCCTGCTAGTGTCAGTAATTTGTCTGTGTGAACAAAGAAAGATGTGTTCAGGGCTGGGGTGTGAGTGAGCTGGAAGCACTTAACACCTTCTCCAGTCCCTGTACACACAGGCACTCAGCTCCTTGTCATCTTCACCTTCTTTACTGTGTTCTGGAAATTCTGGGTGAGGTGGTAGGGAGAGTGGGGTGGATAGGATGCTCAGGTCTAAAACCTCCTATCACAACATTGGAGTTGTTTTTTTTTTTTGTCAACTTCCATTTCTCTCCATTCTTTTCCTATCCTAAATGCCACGTTGTTATTGTTCTGGATACGAGCAGCATTTTCAGAAATGGGGGATTTATTTTTACAGCACAGCTGGTCTGCCAAAGGTCACATAATTTGGCAATGTTCCCAGTGGTTAAAAATTAATTTCTCCTTATTAATACAACCAAGGTCCCATAGGATCGGGGCTCAGCCTTATCTAAACTTGACAGCTTCCTAAACCTTTAGAAGATGCTTTCTCCTGGAGGGCCAGCCATGAAACAAGGCCACTGTGTCCTGGAATCTAACTCTGCTGATTCCCGTTAGGTAATGAAACCATTAAGCCCTTGGCATTTTTCATCAAGGCAGATAAAGCTTTGAAAAATGCGGTGGGATCTCTAGGACAAACTTTTGCAGCATCTTCCAGGAATGGGTTAATTAAAATAAATAAAATAAAATAAAAAAGCCACTACCTAAATCCTTACCTGGAAAGAACAGTGTAATGACTAACTTCTGGAGATCAAAACACATGTCTATCTGCCATCTGAACAAGGTGCCTCAAAGATTAGCCAGTGGTAAATGATGGTCAGATGATAAAATACCTCAAATCTGTCCATGATACTGGGAGTCACTGTCTACAGGTCACTCTTTGTCTTTTTCTTGTCAGTTAATGAAATCAAGAAGTTTTCTTTTAAAAAAAGAAAATCTAATCTCTAGTTTCCAAAGTCTTTCCAAACTGGATCTTTGGGGAACAAACTCTAGAAACTGTTTAAACCAGGCTCTTGAATTCTGTCAACTCCACCTTGGAATTGTCCCATACTCAAGTCAGTTCAATTCTCCTGATTACTTTAATAAACAGTTAAGTGGGATGAAAAGCACCAGGGTTCTCAGAATCATCTAATCCACAGTCTTTGCTCATGGACCACCCCCTTCAGCCCTCCATGTTATCTGCATCCCTCTGGCATTGCATATGAATTAGCACGTGGGCCCGCCCCCAGCCTTTCCTTTGCCTTGAAGATAGAAACTGGCCTGTCTCTTGCTGAATGTGGACTTTACATTCTGAGCCATTTGGTAGACCACCAGAGCCTTGGATAGTTCGGGTTCCAGCAACTGCAGCCTTCCTATCTTTGGCTCTGCCAGTTGAATGTTCTGTGGCTTACTCTCTGAAGGCTCCATGGAATGACATAAAGCTCCAAACCGGAGGTGCAGACCCGGCATTCAGAATTCTACCGGGCACATCTTGGACAAGTAAGGGCCTGCCCTGCAGCCCTGTGGGGAGCTCTCCCCTTTCCACTGTTTTGCACTGTGTGCTCTGTTGGCAACTGGCAACGGCTTTGCTATCTCCAGTGGCAGCTTACCGGGAAAAGTGCACTGGGCACCCATTTCATGTGGGTACGGAGACCAGTCCCCAGAGCCCAAAGCAAGCTGCACAGAATGTAGGTGTTTACGGTTTTCTTTGCAAATTATTATGCTTGCCCATGGCCATCCGCATTCAGGGAGGCAGACTCTGTTCAAACCCTTCCAGACTGTCACTGGCTCCCTTTCAGGATTTGTTTGAACCCAGACCTGTTTCCTACAGCCAATTTACACCTCTTATCTGATCATCCAGTCCAGACGGAAGGTTGAATTGATCGAGTCTTGCCCGTGTCCATGGCAATGGTGTTAAAACCAAGCACAGATCAAAGCTCTCCTGGCAAGGGAGGGGCGGGCAGGGGAGGTGGTTATGGAGTCCGGGTTCTTTTGGCCCCAAGCAGACTCTCGAAGGTGGGGACTTTTGGGCTGAGAGTTGCCACCATCTAAAGAAAAGACCTAAATGATTTCCTGAGTGAAACCCAATCCACCGCGGATCGGGATGGACTGAGGGGAGTTTCGAGGCCCGCAGCTCACAGAAAGTGACTAGCGCCAGGGGGCTCTCCTCTTGGTCAGAAACCAAGAGGAAGGGAGGAGGGAGGGAGCCGAGCTGGGAGCCGAGCTGGGAGCCGAGCTGGGAGCCGGGCTGGGAGCACGCGCTAATAAACCCGAGCGTCATTCCCTTACCCTTCCAGAAGAAATTAAACCTGAGCCGCAGAAGCTGCAACACGGATGGGCGGGATCCCGTAAGGTTGGGCAGGAAAGCTGATCCCTGCACCCTCTCCCCCGCCACGCAGCCACCGAGATGATTCGCAGAGAGGCAACCGCGCCACCCCACACAGCCCCTTCCCCGCCTCCCTCGGGACGTGAGCGGACCGAGACCCGGCTCGGCGGTCGGGCGCCAGAGACCCGGTGGGAAGTACGAGCAGCGCAGTCCGCCGGAGGCGAAGGGCGGGGGCAGTTATTGAATCACAGCGCACCTCGCCTCCACGAACTTGTGTTGATATTAAAAAGAAATCAATCAGTGAAAATGAAGCATTGGCCGTGAATATGTCTTTTTCTCACGTGGAAAAGCAAAGAGCGAGGTGGCAGAGGAGGGGAAGTGGGACGTCGCCGGTAACTGCAGAGGCTCTCCAGAGAGCCGCAGCCCTGTCTCAACTTTCTGGCATTGGGCAACGTCGAGGAAATGCCGCAAGCTTCTCCCGGGGGGTGTCCTTAGTTAGGGGGAAGCAGGGACGAGCCGGGAGGAGTTGGAGGCGGCCAACTTCGCGGAGGCTTCAGCCTCGCTTTTGCTTTCCCTGGGAATATTTCTGCCTAATAGAATGTTTATGGATCGCTCGGCTCTGTTTCTGCTGCGTAGCCCTAACAAATCGATGCGGCCTTAGAGACGGCGCTGGGTGTGGGGGCTGGGAAGGGATAGCTCGGGGCCAACACGTCCCCACCACGTGGATGCCCGCACGTCGCGTGCTCTTCACCTGTTCAAGGCGCACAGAAGCGCGCTCGCCGCGTAGCGCTTTCAAGGCTGTTCAAGTTGCGCACATTCCTGCGGCTCGAGCTGGCTCCTTCTCATTTCTCAGGCCTCGGTGACGAAATCCTACCCCCGCTACCCAGCCACCCAGCTCCGCAAGCACTTGGAACCTCGGCCGGGTCGACATCGCGCTCCAGACCCTCGGTGCCAGCTCTCCAGGGGCCGTGGCGAGCCTGCGGTACAGAGCAGAGGGGAGCGCGGGGGGAAAGGCCAGCCAAGCGGCCCGGCGTTCCCAAGCCCCAGCCGGAGGGAGGCAGGCGGCTGCGCTATGTGGCGAGGCTGCTTGGTGAGAAGGGGAGCCTAGCGCGCGGCACCCACACGACTTCTCCACTGCCTACCAGCCCAAGGGGCCCAGCGCTGCTACCTCGGGGTTGTTTACTCAATTATTGCTCCCCAGCGCACACCTTCCGCCCCCTTTCCCCCAGACTTCTCGGAATCGGTTCTCGGTGGCTGCCCCCGCCGCCAGCGGTTGGGCCGGGTGCCGGCGCACACCGGGTGAGTCAGAGGTCTAGCTCAGCCTCGCCCTTTGCCACCCGCTGCCAGCTCCCGGAGTGCCGGTCGGGTTACTCAGGCTAAAAGCTCGAGCAACCTGCGGTTTGCGATCGCCTCTGCGGGTGGGGTTAAGAATATCCACCTCCCGCCAGGTCCCAGCTCCAGGTCCCATACTGAAGAACCACACCAAGCCTGAGGCCGCCCGAGGGTAGTGAGTGCCCTGCCCCAGACTCTGCGCCTCTGGGCTTCTCTGGAAGTGACGCAGCGCGGGGGGTTGGGATGGGAGGGGGGCTCTGCAGAGAGCGAGAGACAGGTGGCATAGCCGGAGTGGGTTCCAGCGGGTGTCGCACACACTCGTACACACACTCCACGCCGCGCTTGGGGACAGATGTGCGAACATCTGGGGTAGGAGATGGCCCCTGAGTCTTCACGACCCCTCCCCTTCAGCGCGGCACGCGGAATCTAAGTTGTTCGTGTGTGCGCGCCGGTGTGTGTGCTAGTGTGCGCGCACTGGCGCGCAGTGGCCTACCGAGGTCCATGCCTGAACGCATAATATACCGTGGGCATCCTCCGGGCGCGCGTGCACACACACACACACACACACATACACACACACACAGTTAATCACAAAAACATACATAATTTACGCAGCATCCAGGTCTGTGGGAGATAAATGAATTTCGCTTCAAGCTGAGAACTTAGAATTAAAGCAAGGGGAAATGGGGAGGCAAAGGAAAATTTCCCAAGTGCGACCTGCACCCATCCATCCCTTTGATGCCATATGCAGCTGCCCTGAAGATCAGTGATGGCAGAGAAGGTGCTGCCACAGATTTGTGCGGCAAAGGCACTCTGAGTCTTCCTCCCTCTCAAATAAACACCCAAGTGCAAAGCAGTGTGTGTGTGTGTGTGTGTGTGTGTTAGGGGAGAGGCTAAGAACCAGAATACCAGGTGTGAAGCTTGCCTGTAGGACCCGCTAGCCCATGTCCTGAGCAGTGCTTAGAAGGCTGTGGGGAGCAGTCCTAGCACCTTGGCCATTACCTTCCAAGTGCCTTGGAGTAAGGGCACACAAGGGTCTTTTCCCTCTCCTTTTCTTATTTCCTCCATAGATGGTTTCCCCAACCCTAGTCACCTGCAGCAGCTGTTAAGAGTTTGGTTGTCAGATTCCTGACACTGTTCCCAGAGGAGAGTGGTCCCAGTAAAGAAGGACAAGCCCCTCTGGATTTCCCCAAGCCAGAAATCTCTTTTCAGGGAGTATACACATTGCCTGCCCCCCTCCAACTCTGGCCTCGGACTTTTCTGGGCCTGGCAGGGCTTATCTCTGCAGTCTGTCCACATACCTGTTTTGGCAGTGGTTGAGAACAAATTCCACTCAAAAGTTTCTAACCACTTCACAGGAGTGAGAGAGACCTCCGAGGGCCATGCAGTTTGCTTTTCCTAATACCTATTTTTTAAAAAGAACATGTGATTTACTTTCTCAGAAAACACATGTCTGTAGGAAAGAGCAGGGGCAATGAACTGCCTTGGCTGCCCACAGCATCCAGCCCCAAGCCCCGGTCTCAGTCACAAACCAGCTTGCTCCACCAGCACAAGCCCTAGGATTCTGAGGCGTATCCACCCAAAGAATCTACAGCATCTGAAAACCAAAACTAGACTCTTGTCTTTCCCAAGCCTTTCTGTTAACATTGCTCAATGTAGCTAAGTGGAGGGAATGCAAATGATTTATATTTCACTGGCTAGGTTGAAGAAACTCAAGGGAGATGTGTTCTGCTTCAAGACAGAAAAAAAAAAAATCCCCAAAAACTGTAATGCAAAGGCTTTGTAGTATTTTTAAACCTTTGATTCAGTCCATATGTGACATCTGAACACCGCCAAATTCTGTCTGTTTCAAAACACACACACACACACACACACACACACACACACACACTCCTACCAGGACAGAAAAGTTGGTTTTTCTGCAGTAGTGGTGGTATAGGCAGGGTTGGTTGGGATCTTTTAAAATGATTATTGAAGAAGCCTCTTTCTGTGTGGATCTGCATGGCCTCCCTGCAATAACAGTCGCTTTTAAAGGGAAATCATGTTGAAATGAACAGAAAAAACTTTCATGGGCTTACCTGGTTGGCCTCTCACTTCCTGGGCTGAAAAGTGTAGAGCTAAGAGAACCCAGGTGAGGGGAAACATATCCATTTTAGAGAAGGCGGCTTTCTCCAGAGCTGGGTTTGTAGGTTTCTTGTATAATTATAAGTCTTTGTGTTTTTTTTCCTCTCTCTTATCTTCTTCCTTACAACGTCTTCTGAAAAGGTTTCTAATGGTCAGTGTTGCCCTCCGGGGTCCTGGCGGCCCGTCTTCACCTTTATTCTTGTTGGAATCCCCACCTCACCAGGAGGAGGGTAGCTCCTATAATCTGGAAAGAGGGAGCAAGCCGGGAAGAGGGGACCGGTCTCCTCTCAAAAACAAAACGCATCTATGTTCTCTCCAGTTCCTCAAAGTGTCATTTCCTTTATCCTACAACATCACGAATATTTCCCGAAAGCCGAGCGTAAATAAAAAAGAAAAGAAAAGAAAAGCCAAGACTTGCCTTGGGCATCACACAGCCCCAGGCAGCTGTGTGATCTCAGAGGCGTAAACTGACACACGTCGCCGTGCACCCGGGACGGACACGCGGGCCGAGACACCGACCGCCGGACAGCCGGAATGGGAGGCAGCCGCCCGGCTCTCGTCCTCTCCGGGTTCCCCTAGCGGGAGCCTCCCCCAACGGCTACACCCGCTTGGCCAGCCTCTCGAGGGGAGTCTGAGGAAGGAAGCTGCGGCTGCGGCGGCGGCTGCTGCTGCGCTGGTGCGGCGGCGGCGGCTGGGATCGCCTGGGAGTGTGCGAGCCCCTCTCCGAGTTCGCTCGCGCCCGCTCTCACCTCCACCTCACCCAGCGCCCGGCCGAGTGTCTGCACGTCTGAGGATGTGCTGGGGGCGGGCTGCCGGCTGGGGCCTCGCTCGCGTTCTCTGCCTCCCCTCGGCTCCCCCCTGCCTTTTCAGGCCGAGCAGCATGTGGATGTCAGAGCCGCGGCAGAGCTATCCGATTACGCGCCGGCTCAGGGCCCGCCCCTTCTGTGTTCCTGATTAAAGAGGCAGCCGCGAAGACGCGCGGCGCAGAGCGGAGTGCGGCTGCACCCAGCTCGGGCGGGGCGGCGGCGGTTTCCCCGCGGCCGCCGCCAGATCAAAGTTAAGGCAGCTCCTACCTAGCCACCCCTCTCCCACTCCGCACTTCCCGCCTGCCCTGCACACCTCGGTGCTGGGCGGCGGGAGCGTAACGCCGCGGCAATGAGCGTTCCCGGGCACCTTCGGGGCGCGCTGCCCTTGGCCGCGCGTGAAGCCGGGGGAAATCCTTGCTCCCCCTAAATTCCGCGACTCCGATGCCACACACGCAGTTCCCAACACAATGCCACGCGCAATGGCGTTCCAAGAGGAGTTGGGTGGCTACGGTGTTTGGGGTAGGGAGGCAGTTGGCAGCTCAGCCATGCGTTCACGCAGGCAGCAGTGCGTGGCGGCGACACACACCGTCAGCCTGGGCTGAATAAAACCCCAAACACTGCCTGCGTTTACTACTCAGATCCTTTGTTGTGTCCTAAACACGGTCCTCTCCCCCCCCCCCCCCCCCGCAGGGGGCGCGCCCCCCCCCCCCCCCCCCCCCCGCCAGGGTGAGGGTTTAGCTATCCCTGCGTCTTTAACTTGTAACTCATGAGAAGCCAAAGAGTTTCTTCAGCAAAGAATTTCACCAGGTAATTAAATTGGATTTCAACCCCCAACCTCGCCGCCGCCAGGAAAAAAAAAAAAAGACAGATGCATCAAGTCTTCTGGAAATGCTACTGTAACTACTTCTATTCGCATTTTCCTAATGGAAATGTGGTCACAATGCTGAGAGAGAGAAAACAACATTATGCCAACTATTTTTAAATGGAAGCGTGAAAACTGTTTAGAGGGAACTGCAAGTTAACAGTTGGGAAACACTTGCATCTTTGTTCCTAAGGATGGCTTCATGGATTCCAAACTGTCCTGCTTCACTAGGCACCTATGACTACATTATCATAAAGACCCTGCCAGGAGCAGCCTAAATAACACCCTGCACATACCTTTTCTGCCACTCTGCGGATCAAGAAAAGAAAGATTCAGTGACAAGAAACACACACAGCTTGGCCTATCCCAGTTTCCTTTTGGCTTGTCCTTGTGGGCTCTTCCTGGTGGTTTCCTTCCTTATCTGGACTGGCCATTAGCTTTGTTTATCACTTGTAGTGTTTGAAAAAATCTGCAACTCCCACTTAACTGTTATTTACGCAGAGATAACCAAAACAAAATTGAATCAGAAGTGATTTGCAAATAGTTGAGCCAAGTCATAGAGGGATTTTACAGTGTAAATCCAAATGGGCTGAGGATCACACTGTTAATCTTAGATGCCAGGTTGGAAAGGACACAGAGCAGAGGCCTCCTGAGTTCTCCCAGGGAGTTTACTCCCCGCTGGCCTAAAGGCTACCTTTCCTTTCATTCTCACTATCCTTCCCTCCCACCCCTCTTCCTTCCTTCCTTTCTGGGCTTGAGAGTACATTCACATTATTAAAAACTCCAGCTTTACACTTTTCCTGTTTAAAGTTCAATTGTAAAGAATGACTCCCAGCTCTAAATATTTAATGAAGTGAAGAGACGGTCTGGATTTTGAACTTTAGGCAGAGATCCCAGCCTGTCATCGCCAAGATGCTAATCTAAGGACAAATAGCACTATCTGCAGTGACAATCCCCAAACAGAGAGAGACATTTAATATCACCTTCCCTCACCGCTCACCAGGCAGGCTGAACCATTTTAGCAAGTGCCTGATGTGGGAGGACCTGGTTTCTGAGGAAGCTGTAGCCAGTTTAGGCGAAGTGCACCCTACCAAGGGGAGAGTGCAAAAAAGCAAACGGAAGTCCATTGGAGAACCTTAAGAATGACAACTTCAGATTTCTGATTTTGTGGTGTTAGGGTTGAGTGTTCCCATCAGGTGACTTCGAGGATCCTTGGTCAGGTAGTCAGGGTACATTTCACTGTTCTGTTCTTGGACCTGGTTCCTAGCATTATGGATTTTCACTTTTCAGAAGTCCTAAAGGGGGAGCTAAGTGACTTCCTGGGAGTCCTCTGTATCGCTCTTGCAAGTCTGCTCGGCAGTCCACTTGAATGAAGGCCTGGTTCCCTGCAGTTGGGTAGCGGGTGACTCTTCAGAACCCTGGAGATTCCAAGCAGCCAGACTAGTTTTTAATCCTCTAGGGGGCAGCACCCAATAAATAATGATAACACCACTCAAGTGGTGCTTTCACTTCCAGGAGCTCAAGAGCTTTACCAGACCTGGGAAGACTCAGACTGACACCAGACCACCCCCAGGCCAATCTGAACAAGACCCCTTAGGCCCAGGAGGGCTTAAGGTTACTTTAACCTAGGACTTGCAAGAACTCTTGGAAATTAAACACAAACCCCATGTATGACACATGGAAAACGAATCTTTAGGGAAATTCTCCAGACTGGTACTGGCTCAGACCTGCCAGCTTTCTTTTCATCTAGACTGGAATCTCAGGGGTTTGACTGCAGTTGGTTTGGCTTCAACCACAAGTACGATGGTCAGGAGCCAGGTACCACACTTTCCAGTATTTTGTGAGTCCATGGGGAAGTCTATCTACTAAAAGACTAGTCTTCGTGTCCGGAACAATAGGCTTCTAAACAAAAACACCAACCTGGCTAGAAAACAGCTACCTAGTGAGGCTGAGATCTCTGGCTACATCTCTGACTCACCTAAGAGGTTTCACATCATTATCCTTAATTGTAAAATAATAATAGATAATCTCGCCCTACATTCCATTCCTTTGACAGGAAGGGATGTGGGGAAATATAACGTGGATTTGGAAATGATGCTAAGAGAAAGCTGTTACCCAACCACACTTCAGTGGAAAGTGGAGTGTTCCCAGCTAGAGAGTCTCAGACCTGAGGCTGCACTAGAATCACCTAGGGAGAGTGTTAAAATTTCAGATCCCTGGGCACTATGTTCCTGTAGATCATACTCCTTGGGTCTGGAGTGATGTCTCGGAATCTATATTTTTAATACACATTTTCGGTGACACGGATGCAAAGGCTCAGCAGGTCAGCAACTGTGTAAATATAATTGCTTTGCCGTTGACGGGTGCCTGGATGAGCCTCCTTCACATTTCCTTTCCAAGCACTTTTCAGATTAGGGGACAAATGTTCCACATTTCTGGAGAAAACCACCAAAAACATATGCCTTAAAATGCCAGAATGGTGAGATGTCCAGTTTTACCTTGTGATTTTTTTTTTTTTTTTTGCAGTAACTGTAGAGTGTCTATTTGAAAACACCAAAACCTTACATCGTGGGAGTGGGGAGTTTGCAGGGACATGTTCAAAGTATCAGCTAATGGGGTTTATGGCACTGGATCCGGCCCTTTCACCACCGACCCAGCCAACCATCGGTTGTTACTAGAGGTTTGTTTCAGGTACAGTTTTCCATCTGTGTTCGTCACATTGTACTTATTAAATGCTCATGGATGCGTGACTATGCAGGAGGTGTGCAAGCAAGACAGACATTTCGGTCTCGTCTCCTGGGAACACAGAATCTAAAAGCTCCAGAAGTTTTACGCTCCACAATAGATACCACCTGTCACATCGAGCTTCCCCTTATCTGAGCCCTACCATCGACAAGCTCTCACCCTGAAAGGGGGAGATAGGAGGCATAATTGCATCTTAATCAGTAATTTACCCCCCTGCCCTTGTTAATGTTTAGCTGCATCTGTCTCAGAAGTAAAGCTTTAGTTAAAATGTAATAGAGCCTCATTTTTTATTCTCTTTTGTTTGACACCGAAGTCCATGTTTCTGGTCAGTAGGGTTTTTCTTATTTGTTGCTTTAAACAAACAACATTTTTCTTTTATCTTTTTTTTTTTTTTCTCAACATGTTTGAATACAGCCTAATAGTTCCTATATGATATCATCTTTCATGGTTTCTCAGAATCCTTACAGAATTCCAAAGTGGTTTGAAACCTTCCCTTCAACCATGGGTGTGTCTCGTCTCTTCTTCAGATACAGATCCTAGATCTGGTAGGAAGAAACCTTATGAATGAAAAATCAAAGAAAAGAAAAAAGTAGAAGCACAGAGTATAAAATTCCATGCAAATATTCCTAGAATCTTTGGCAAAGAAAATTGGAGAAACTGTATTGCTCCCTCCCCTCTGCTTGACTTTAGGATGAGGCAGATCTCCCACTGCTACACTATTTTTTTTTTTTTTTTTTACTCTTTTTATTCTTTGGAGACAACAGTTCATCAAAAAGACCCAGTGTGCCCTTAGTCATAGACGAGCACTCTCCAATACAACTTTCTACAATGACGGATGTATCTGTGCTTTTCTCAAGGCTACTGAGCATTTGAAATCGGGCTAGTGTGTCTGAGTCACTGACTCTCAGGTTATATTTAATTTCATTAACTTAAAGTTATGTTGCCATATGTGCTTAACAGCTACCATTGAGGACAGCTCAACTTCAGGTAATCAAGAGAGCCAAACTGGGTATTTCCTTCAGAAACCGGGAGAAACTCACACTCTTCCAAATCGCTGAGGCCACCACACTTGCACTGAGAAGGGAGGCCCAGCATTAGCAGAAGCTCTGACTGTCAAGGCACTATTCGAAAATGCCAGGTGTCTATTTGGTTAAGGAAGAGAAGGGATAGCTCACATTGTTTTCCATCATCCTGCACCTCTTCTGTGCCCTCTTGGAAGTCTTTTCCAGAGCTCTTGGCAGGAGTCAGGGCCTTCCCGGTGCTCCTCTGTCTGCTGGCCTTAGTACCAGTCCTCAGTGAAGACCACACAGACTTGGGTCTCCATTCAAATGTCCTTATTTGGGATGAGTTTTCTTACCTATAGAATGAGAGGTTAGTTTGAATGACTTTTACCTTTACTCGGTTTTGGTTTTTATCCAGGGCTCTGTCCTGATCCCATTCCCACTCATGGATTTAAAACTGGTTTTAGCTTGCGTTCTATAGGGCATACTAAGTAATTTGAAATGAATAATTATTTATTCCTAGGATGTTAATGTGTGGATGGGCTTATGTGGCTATTCCATCATTTGTCCGGTATTTTTGCACTGGGTACCTTTCGTCTAAGAGTCAGTAATGTGAGTATGTCAAGCATCTTGGTAGGGCTTTCGGAGGCAATATTTTTGCGACAAGTGCTTTTCTAGTCCCTTGAAAACACCAAACGAAACAAAACAACAACAAAAAAGAGAGGTCAGATGGTAGCACTGTGGTGAAATGTAATGCCCTGGGAGGCAGACTGATATGGGAAGGTTGTGGGTTCATGTGCGTAAACCTCCCTGAGTGTCCCTGGCACGCTTGTGCCTGTGATCTGGGGCTTCCTGAGGCTGGGGGTGACTTGTGGTGCTGACACTCTGTTGAGGGAATCTCGCTCTCTCCATCTCTTTCATTCATGGAATAAATAAATAAACATCAAAAATATACATTCCACTTGGAATGTATAATCATGAACAATGTATAATCATGAACAATGGCTGAGAATTTCTTTGTAACTTTACATCATTCAATAGGTGGTATCATTGGACATTTTACGGTTATATTCTGAAATTGTTTATCATTCAGGAAAATCTTACTTTGAGCTGTGAAGGCTCATCCTCTTCCTAATTTCTTGGAAATTTGACTCCTCCATCTGTGACTACACACTGCTTTCCCTTCATTCACCTGTATACACCGCCGATCAAACCCTAGCAGATTTGTAAGGGATTTCTTTTGTTGTTCCTATTGCCGTTTTCAAATTTGTAACCTGTGACTTCTGCTGCCTTAATTAGACATCTACATGTCAGGTGATTGTTACATTATGATGGCAATAGCTGCTAATTTGAGCATGAAAGTCATGATGGAAAGGCAAGAGTCAGGGAGCTGACCTTTTGCTATTGAGGATACTCCAGGGTGGGTTAATTCACACCAACCATAGTCATTAGTTCCCACTCTCCTCCTCCATATTTACTCCCACACAGTTTACCGAGCTGCCAATCAACCGCCAGTATCCCAATGAGCACGGTGATGGGAGAGGGCTTGGAATGGTGCCTGTTTTCCACAAGGGACCAAGAAATCATTTATCGAAGCAGTTTTCTTTTCAGTCTCGAGATTTAGATCCTATTCATTTTCTAAATTAAAAAAAGAGAGAGAATAAGTAGTACAAGTACATCTTTGAAAAAAAATGTAACAACACAAGGTATTTGATGGAAACATAGTACGAGTCCCCCATTTGGCAGTTTACCTGTCCAATGACACATATTTCACATATCCTTCCAGAAACATTGAGCCTATATTCCAAGCTTAAAGCAAAGAGGCATTTTATGTTGCTGTCTAGTTTTTGGTTTTGTTTTTGTTTTCTCCAGCTCGCTTTTCCTCCTTTTCTCTCCTATCCTAAAGCAGTAATGATATTGAAAACCAGTAGGGGGCAGCTGTGACCAAAAAAGGAAACCACAAGTGAAACTGAAGAACTAAAATCCTAGAGGAAGACATGCACAAGGAAATGAAAGGAATGCTGAGGAGACCAGCCAAAGAGAAAATGAAAAAGAAAGAAGAAATAAATAAACGCAAAGCATTGTGAAATAAAAGGAAATGAGAATGAGGTTATCATATTAAAAAGTTAAAGGGAATGTTATATTGTAGAGGGGCAATATGCAAAGTTCAGAGATGATTGATATGAGGGTTTTTTTTGTTTGTTTTGTTTTCTTTTGTGTTGTTTTGTTTTTGCAGACATGTGGAACCTGAATTGGTTCAATGTTAGAATTAAGTGAGAGGTTAGTTTTCACAGAACTGGAAGGCGTTTTCATGCCTGGAGTTTACATTCTCAGGGCTTGTTTAAAACTACAGGGTTCTGAGTGAGCATCCCTTGTCTTTTGGGTTTGCTCTAGGGGAAGGTGGGAATGCAGAGAAGCAGTCCCCTTCCCTGACATCATCAGACTGCTTGAGAACCCTTTCAGCCCTCAGCCAGGCAGTGAAATTAGCCTATATATAAAGGAGCAATTCTATTTCTCAGTGCAACAGAGCTCAGAAATGAGGGAACGGGTTTCTTTTGAAGCTGATGCCATAATCGGAGTGCTTTCAGGTGTACTTCAGGCCAACCTCCCCTGGTTTCCTCAGGTTAACTTCATTAAAGCTCCTAGATTCTGCTTTAATGTTTTCTAGGCTCTCCCCCCTGGGTACATTAAGCAGAAACAAGCCCTCATGGGAGTTCTGTACCCTGATGTTTTACATTGTGAATGGAATGCAGGGACAACATTTATACGGGGGTAATATTAAAAGGAACATTGCTTCTAGAGCACAATAAATACGATCACTTTTAGTGAATGTCTTCTTTTCTCTCTGTATTCCAAAGTTCCCCTCTCCAACGTTAAAAGAAATGACAAAAACTTTAGGAATTCCTGATCCAGAGTCACCAGATAAGACATGGGTGCCTGGGCACCCTCTATCCTTTGCTAAATCTGACTGGGAAGACAAAATACTCCCAAGCTACCCCAAACTCTGCACCCGATGCCACTCATCAAAATCCAGCAAAGAAACTTTGCTTTGGAATCAAAGATATTCATCACAGTTGTTAGACTCATACACTTACTGAAGCCCCAGGAGAGACTGTGGATGCTGCCTATGCTGGAATTATTAAAGCAAAACCCTGGTGTGTATTTGCCATAAGGAACCCCTAAACCCTGTGCCAAATGAAGCTTTTTTTTTTTTTTTTTTTTTTTTTTAAAGGGGCCACTGTTTTTGATGAGT
>NW_006159536.1:2984951-3007849 GCF_000334495.1 Tupaia belangeri chinensis
TGCGAGAAAGAACCCCCAACCCCTTTTCCAAATAAAATTTTTTTTTTTTTTTTTTTTTTTTTTAAAGTGGGCACTAGTTTTGATGAGTTAGAACAAAGAGTCCTAAGAGCTATTTCAAACTGTAGTCATTTTGCAGAATTGGGGCTTCCCTGTAGCCTGAAGTGAGACACTCTCTCTAATCTGCTCTCTAGTTCCCTTTTTCTGTGACATGGATTCCTGAAGTTTAGTTTCTAAGAAGTTTCAAAATTTGTACTGAAAACTTGGCCAAGCAAAAAGCCCTCTTAGTAGGAGCAGTTTTTGCTTCCCTTTAAACGAGTATCCCGAAGTTAAATTATAAATTTACTTGACTTCATGTCTTTCTGTTAGAATTTGGCAAGGATCTAGGAAGTGAAAACATTTCCCATTTGATTTCCCATTTCATTTGTTCATAATGTAAAAGAAACAAATGTCATTTTTGACCTTTCAATACAGCGGGAAGTATGTTTTCCTCTTCCTGTATCTGACTGTCAGTATTATCATAAACAGTGTAACTCTTCCACACTGAGCTCGGCCCTTGGAAAATGGAAACATTGCAGGGGCATGTCAACTCAATAGCGTTAAAAATGATTATAGGTTAACCATGTAAGACATATCATGCATAGGGAACTCAGGGCCTTGAACCAGGGGCCAGGAGACCTAGTTTCTGGTTCTGGCTTTTGATACCGTGAGTTCCTTGTGTCAAATCTTTCAGTCTCTCTGTGATTCTGTTTACTCGCTCCTCAAAGGCATGTTGTTATTTTACAGCAGTGACCCTACCAACCTCTGCAGGTGAATCTACAGTCAACAGAAAGCAGGGTCCAGTTTATAGCTCCTATTGATTCAAAAAATATTTATCAAGCACATACTATAGGCCAAGCTTACACGAGTGAAATAATAGCCGGTAAATCAGTGAAGATGGTTTTCAGGAACTTCTTTCCTAGGGATAGAAACAGGTAATAATCAAGACAGCGACGAGCTGCTTTACTTGATTGTGACAATGGGTTTTACGAAGAAAATGATCTAAGATAACTTGATAGAGACCAGTAAACCATCAGACAGGAACTCTTGCTTAGCCCTTCTACCAACCAAGGCTTTAATATGAGCAAATAATTTAGCTCAGACTCAATAACTCATCTTTAAAACAAAGGTTGTTGGGACCAGTAAATGGTGTAAAGGTTATATCACTGGACTCCCATGGAGTTGACCGAGGTTTGAGTCCCAGACCTGGTGGTTTAAACCTCACACCGACGGGCATGCGTGCGTGCGTGCGTAACCAAGATCCCGAGAGGAGAATGGAGAAGGGATTGTGGTGTGGATATCCCCCCAGGGGGTGAGTTCCCATTTTCTGTCTCTCTGGTGAGCACACATGCCCTAGAGAAAAACCTCTCTGTAAAAATCCCCCCAAAATAAAACAAAAGAAAACAAAACAAGGGGTTGTACTAAATTGGTATTATTCATTCATTTTACTCAATTCAAATTGAGACCCATTAGTGGGTTATGAAATTAAAATTGATTTAGAAGATTGTGATCAGTATTTTTTTTTTAAGAGAGATTTTTGCTATAGGTCAGATGTGCTCTCCAGAAAGAGAGAGAGACAAAAAGCAAGAAGTAACCCCCCTAGGGTGGATGGCCACACCACAGTCCCTTCTCCATGCTCTGCTTAAGATTTTGGGCATCCACATACATATGCCTGGCATGAGTTTCAAGCTGCTGAGTCCGTGACTCAAACTGCGGTCGACTATGTGGGAGTGCAGTGATGTGGCCATTATGCCATCTGCTGGTCCAGTGATCAGTATTTTTAAAACAAACACAATAGATCATAATAAGGGTATGTATTATTTTATAAAACTTGTTTCATACACACACACACACATACACACACACACATTTCACAAACACAGAGAAAATATTCCAGGTCACATATAAATCTATTTCTTTTTGTGGGTGTCAGTGGGTTAGATGACCTTTAAAATATTTGTATGTTTTCAGAGTCATTTTTATTTTTAATTTTTGTTAATATGCTATAGGGCACATGCACTTGCTGGAAAGAGGGAGAGACAGAGTGAGAGGTAAAATGAGAATGCACCCTCCAGGAGGGATAGCCACACTGCAATCTCTTCCCTATTCTCTCAGGACATTGGGCATGTACCCGCATGTGTCCAGAGTGTTTTCTAAGCCATTGTGTCTAGAACTTGACTGGTGCAATCAGACATGGGGGATCTAGCCGCCTTAACCACCATGCCACTGACTGGCCCACAGATTCTAATTCTGCTTAATTTTTATAGTTTAAAATCAAACAAAAATCAATGGTTTTTATTGTATTTTTTACTTATTTTTAATTAAATAGAAATATTGTTCAGCTTTAGGCACATGACTCGTGCTTGATAAAAGTTTTTTGAATGAATGGAAACAAGATTTATCTACTAGGTCTTAAAATAAACACAGTGGGAACAGCTGTGGTGGCATGCACAGTTGACGAGGTACTTAGCAGGCTTAGACCACATGGGAGGCCCAGTTCAATTCAAGAACGACCCTAAAAGCTAGGCATAATGACCTATAGTTCTAGCGACTCGGGAGGTAAGGCAGTAGGATTGTAACAGTGAGACCCTGTCTAATGTAAGTAAATAAATATGTAAATTCAGCCACCTAATATGAATCACCAGATAGCTGACCAGTCAACATAGCAAAATAATTTATTTTATTTTCCCAAATGCCAGCCTTAAACAACAAATTCAGAATCATATTGTCTTTTCTCCTTGTGATACTAGGAACTGCCTTTCTCAGAATTCTCAGATTCTCTGTTTTAAGATTAAAAGAAAAAAAAAGGAGCTTAAAATGTTCTCCCAACTAGGGCAAACTGCCTTCTTCCCATTTATAAGCATAATTCAATAAGCCTTCAGATTGTTTAAAGAAAGAAAAGAATTAGTGGAGAAAATTTTCCATTTCTTGTCCTTGGGGATCTAGATAATTCTGCCTTCCTAAAAATTCCCCTGACCTCATGAGTTCTCATCTCTTAAGTCACCTTTTTCAGAGTGGCAATAATCTTATTTTAACACAGACTTCTTCTTTAGTTATTGCTTAAGCAGTAGGCTTCTTAGTCTCGGGATCATTTTTTTAAATTATACATTTGATTAGAAATAGATGACCCAAGTCTTCCATCTTTTCTCCAGGAACTCTTGTTGTCCGTTGGGATGAGAGAAGCAGACCGAGGAGATCCTATTGAGGAATCAATGATACATCATCCTTAAGAAAGGCAAGAGTCAATGGACCCTGCTCAGAGCCCAATGCACATGTCTGGAGTTAATTTTCAAGTCCATTTCCTTAATTGCCTGAAAACTCATGGCCAGGCAAATTGACTCAGGGTTTAGGATTGCTCCACCCAACCTTCTATCTTCATCCTCTCCTGCCTTCCCCAAAGTAGGGCAGACACACATATACCAAGAGGGAATCAGCAAGCTGGCACTCTGGTCACATCACTACTGTTCCCCCCCAGCACATGGCCACCTCTCCCACTGGCCATGGCCATGTTTCCATTCAGGGGCACCTTGGTTCACGTGAAAATGCACCCTTGAGATACAATATAGCAAATTAGATTTTTTGTGAATCAAAACATATTGTAAATAACTAAAAGAACAGACAGTTTTAAGGAAGTTCATATATATTGTTTTAAAATTTTGCCACACAGCATGTGTGCTTACCACAAAGATGAGGTAGGGGAAGAGGAAGTGGGAAAGCACCCCTCATGGGGCATGGCCATACCATAATCCATTCTCCTCTATTTCCCTTTCTCTCTGAGATTTTGGGCATGTACACACACTTGGTATGTTATTTAAACTGATAGGTCCAGGACTTGAACCATGTGGTCAGCCAGGTGCGATCCAGCCACTTTAACCACCAGGTCACAGGCTGGGTCCAGGACTTGAACCATGTGGTCAGCCAGGTGCGATCCAGCCACTTTAACCACCAGGTCACAGGCTGGGTCCAGGACTTGAACCATGTGGTCAGCCAGGTGCGATCCAGCCACTTTAACCACCAGGTCACAGGCTGGGTCCAGGACTTGAACCATGTGGTCAGCCAGGTGCGATCCAGTCACCTTAACCACCAGACCAGAGATTAGCCCCAAAGTCTATATTTTTAAAGTGATTATGAAATTCAGAGTTGATCAGCCCTGTAAGTTTAGATGGACATGGAACTAACTAAAGCATATTTGCTTGGAGTTGGTTTTGAAATCATTCTTTAGACCACAATGTGAACGAATCATGAAAGGTTTTTGCATCATTGTGTGTTCTTAATTTGTATTGTTTTTATTACTATTCCCATTACTGGTAATGAATTTGCCCAAATCAGGGAAATTGAACGTATGTACATTTTTATTTGCATTGCCAGCTGTAAGTCATATCACATGCCAACCCATCCCATGGATTTCCCTAAGTAATTCCAGTTTTTATAGAGTTTCTCCTTGTAGAATCTTTCATAGAATCATTTTAACAATGACGGTCTGGTAAAGATATGCTAAGACTTACACTTTTTCTTTTTTCTTTTCTTTCCTTTTTCTTTCGGTAGTTTTTCTTTAGCTGTAGTTAACTGCATTCATCATTCTGGGATATGACACCCAAGCAACACTGAGAAACGGCAGTTTTCAGTTAAACAAATGCAAAACCGTATTTAGGCTCTTTTGCAACACTGTGATGGGAAGAAATCAAAGCCTCTTTCACTGCTTTTTAAAAAAACACTCACCAGGGCAGTTCCATCAGAAACGTGGTTATGATAACTTGTTTTTGAACCTTTATGTTTAAGGGTAACATGTTGAAAGAATCTCCAGCTCCAGTGAAAATGATTTTAAAAAGTCAGCTTGAACAAATGCTCCTGTTGTATTTGTTAGAATTAAAAAAAACGACGACAACAAAAACAAAAATACACCCTCAGGATTTCTTAAGAGGTTTGTTTAGAGATGAAGGAGGCATGTACAGTGCGTGGATGGAGTGTCAAGTCTGGGATCCAACTAAATATTTCAGACAAGACCCTTTATCTTTTGCTAATTGCAAAGTAAATGATCCCTCTGCTCTGGAGTTGTTTAGTCAGTCTTTCTGCCTACGGGTACAGGGACCTCAGTTTATTTATCTCAGAAAGAGTTGTTGGCTGAGCAGGAAATTAAACTCTAAACTTCTGACACCAAGTTCTGTACTCTCACCACAGGGCAATGTTCAGACTCCAAATGCCAGCTTTTTCCTCATGGTCTATTTACTCATGCAAAAGAACTTGGTAATGGATTCCAAAAGAAATCTTGCAACATAATGCAAATTAGCATCAGCTGGCTAAACTAGGGTCTGTCACCAGGATGTTGATTAAAAAAGAAAAAAGAAACAGTTGCCATTACTGTAGTAAAAACGTGTCACCTAGCCATAGCACCTAATTCCTCCTGGACTATACTTGGGAGCATGCAAGAGATGGCTCTTTGTTCAGCATATCTGTGAACATAGACAGAGTGAGACTGCCAGTGAGCAACAGGGACAGTTCCAGGCCCCCCGCATGGATAGTGAGACACAGGCTCCTGAGCGACTACTTGTCTATTGGGGGAAAGATCTCCAGGAACAAGCAGAAAAGGTACAGCTGCATAGAAAGAATCACGCTGTTATTTCACTAGTTCTGATGAAAACTAAGTTAAATAAGTGAACTCTTACCTAAATGAGAACAAGTTATCATGACTTGACATGTAATGTTCTCAGAATTAGACTATGTCAAATATCTTCTTATTGGTTTGTTTTCTCCTGAGGGGGGGAAAAAATTACTATGCTTAGCTCAAAGAGAGGGCATGGCAAAGCAGACAGAGTGATAATTTAAGAGTTAAGAAGTCTGCCTTTTGATTCTATTGCCAGAGGGGTCACACATTTGCGAGAGAGAGAGAGAGAGAGAGAGAGAATATTCCTCATAGGGCTTGATCACCCACAATCCTCTTTCCTCCATTTCTCCATACCATCAAGATTTGGGGGCATGTATGCACATGTACTTAGTGTGTTTTTCAAGCCTCCAGGGCCAGGATTTGAACTGCGGTTGACAATGTAGGATCCAGCTCCCTATGCACTGTGCTTACCACTGTGCTAAAGGGTTGACCTAAAAAGCCTACCTTTTGTCATTTTCCAGGCTTACAAGGAGGTTTTATTCTACTCTTTGTGTTTCTAGTTCTTCTATAGAGCGATAAGAGATAAACTGAAAGAGATCAGTCTCTGTAGAATACTGGTCTTCTTTCTGCTCTGTGGTTCTATGAGGTATGAGCTCACTGGTTAGCTGTATGGCAGCCCTCTCTCAATGTGTGTTCTTTCATAAGGTGGTTGGCTTTATATGATTTCAAATAGTTGTCCAGACTTTCAGAGGAAAAGCCTGGCAATTTATAGACTAGAACCTTTTGTCTCAAAGCAGCAAGCTTAGGCTTAAGAACAGGAATGCAAGTATTAAGAATGTCAAAGGTCATGACCTTTCTGGGTGGAAACCAATACTTCTGTGTGCCTGAATTGGTATATATGGTCTTGATCTAGACCAATTGCACTTGCTGGAGAGATGGAGAGACAGAGAGACAGGAAACAAAAAATCACCTTCCCCAGGGGGGATGGCCATGCCACAATCCCTTCTCTTCTATTCTCCTCTCGGATTTTGGGCACTCATGTACATGTGCCTGGCATGAGTTTAAGCTGTCAGATCTGGGACTCGAACCATGGTTAACTATGTGTGAAATCAGTGACGTAACCATTATGCCACCTGTTGGTCCCCATCTGGGCTAATTGTAAGGTCACTTTCTGCTGGAGTATTTTGTGAGTCACAGGCCTGGCCGGTGGGGCTCCTTGTCTGGTCCATGAGGGAAGACAGGGTGGCATAAGCAGAATCCAGGCTGGAGTCCTACAAAGGACTAGAGGAAGTTAGGTTGGTGAAGTGAAAAGTGGAAGTCCAGTACACACAGGTTTTGTTCTGGAGATGATCTGGAAGCATCTTCATGTGGCAGGGCCCTGCACTATTTCCCTGAAGTACACAGGGCATACATAGTGATGTGAAATCATGTGCCAACACTAAGGGATCATGCAATGCTGGGAGAAGCACACATGGACAGAGGGCTAGGGAAATCTCTGTACCAGGCATCTTCTGGACAAGAGCACGATCCTGAGAGAAAGAAACCATCGTGCTTTAGGAATAGAGGAGAAAATGTGGTGGGGGTGGGGGAAGTGAGAGAGAACAACAGATGTGGATTGCACCCTGCAAAGGGCGCCCATGTGAACAAATGGCAGAACTGACTTCACTTACCCACTGCTTTCCAGGCAAAAAAGCACATGAAAAATGGGATGCACACACTGAAAAATTTCCAATGTGCTAGCACTGGACACGCCTTCCAGGGATACATTAACTGAAAAGTAATTTGTTTGTAACTACAGGCTGCAGACAGCCTTCTAGCATAAGAAGGTACAAACCTTTGCTAGGTGGGAAAACATGAGTTTCATCTATCAACTCAGAGAAGCCCATTGACAGAAGATAAACTGTTGCAATATGAGATGTATTTTAAATATGTGACCATAACTGAAGACAGCGTGAGAGGGAGGGAGGGAGGGAGAGAGAGAGAGAGAGAGAGAGAGGGAGAAAGAGAGAGAGAGAGAGAGCGAGAGAGAGAGCGAGCGAGTGAATGAGCAAAAGCAGGCTACTTCTTGAATCCAGGACCACACGTCCATGCTTCTTTCTTTTACCATAAGGACTTGAGACTTTCCCCTCATCTTACTCAGCAAAGAAAATGGGAACAGGCAAGAACATCTGTGTATTGCTTGGCACAAAATCAGGCTTTGGGAAGGATTGTAGCCTAGAAAAAAGGGGGAGATAGGAAATTTGGGACAGCAAAGAAGATGCATGTGCTGTATGACTCTCTCTCTCCCTCTCTCTGTGTTTGTGTGTGTGTGTGTGTGTTATGGGGGTAGATAGACAGTGGAGAGTATGGCACGAAGAAGGGACAGGAAAATCTGTGGAGGGCAGAGGGTGCTAGAAGAAACAGCAGTGAGTTGATATTCCAGAGTTCTGGACAGACCCAGACACAGTGGCACAGATGGTGGTGGAGGCATCGGTGGGGAAACCACTATGTAAAGCTGGAGTCACATGGGAAAGCCTTGTGTTCACTTCCCAGGTTGACCATAACACAACAGGCATGCCTGCAGGTGTGCTCATGATCCTGGCTGGCTGCAAAACTGAGTGGGGATCGTGGCATGGAAAGACCCTGTTGGGATCTCTCTCTCTTTCAAAATAAATAAATAAATAAAAATGCAAGTTGTACTGTAAAACTCTGTCATGGTTTATATGGTCTAAACAAAATTGCTTCTCCACGGGAGCCTTTCTTAAGCTATACTGTCCCTGGATGACATCGACTGTATTACTGGCCCCAATTATTCACTGCTCTGTATAAACTGCAAAAGGCTTATACATCTCTCCTTTGTGGAGGTAGAGTAGTATATGTCCTTTCTAGGGAGTAGCACATGTGCCCACCTCTTTGACATCAGATGTAGCCATATGATATACTTTGCCTATTGAGTTGTAGACAGAAATGACATGCTACCTCCCCATGGACTCTTAAAGGGCCAGCTTGAGGCTGCCCTTTGCCTCTGCCATAGAATGACATGTGCCAGCCAAGGGCTGCCTGGTCGGCCTGGATTCAATAAGGAGTAGTGCCAACCTGCAGGTAAGCCAGGCTCCTCATGTATGCTGAGAGCGGGCTGCAAATGTTTGTGTTGTAAGTCATTGGGATTCGGGGGTTACGGCAGCGTAACAAGGCTAGCTCACAACCTTTGCATGATGTGGAGTCTGCCTGTGATTTGGGAACAAAGTGGTAGTTGGTACTTCTTGCAGTACTGAGGAGGGGTTTCCTTGACAGAAGGAGGTGCCCTTTGTCCCCAGTGGAGAGGGAGAAGTCAGAAGCCCCTGGCAGTCATCTGACCAGCAGAGCTATCCGCTCAATGTCCCTGCCCACATTTTCCTTCCCCAAAAAGGAGAGCTATAATCACCCCTTGTGGGCCCAAGAGAAGGACTTAATGCCTTATTCATGGTTACAAAGTCTTTAAAGCAGAAATAACTCAGGGAACTGACTCACAAAAGGGGAAGTTTGTGGTAGGGGGATTCTGTGGACAGAATCCAGGAAATTCCACTGAATCAAAGTGACTGACAACGAAATGAGTGGTTTTTATTTGGAGGTGGAGGGGAGTGTGTAAAGTTGGGGTTCAGAAAACAGAGAGTTACTTTTCCAGGAACCTTAAAAAAGGAGAAAAGTGAAAAAGAAGCTAGAAATATCTCAGAAATTGCTATTTAGAGAATAAACTTTTTATTCCTCTGAAAGTGACAGTGGGGAGTTATCTGAGTGATTAGTGATAGTCTTTCTAGATAGACTGAAACTTTTCTTCACCTACTGGAAAACTCACCAAGATTCATGTCTTAAGTACCTCTCTTGAGCCATTTCATGAGGAAGGTTCTTGCGATTACTTAGTGATCTGTACAGAACAGAGATAGAAATAACTCCCCATTTGACTGGGCAGGGTATGGTAGAAGTTATGTTGGGTGGGTAAGCTAGATAACCTCTCAGACTCTTCCAACTCACATAGATTAATATTTATTATTTAATGCTATGGCTCATGACATTAAAATGTCAAAAATTGATTTAATTAGGGCAAACAAGCAGAATTAAATCTGAAATGCAAACGTACCATTTTATCTCATTTATCCTTGTAAAGCCATATCAAATATTTATAGGATGAAGTAGAGTATAAATAAGTGAATGAATGAACAAAATGTTATGCTGCAGGCCAATGCCATATTCAGACAAAAATGAGGGACCAGTAGTAGGTTTCGTGAAGTGCAAGAACATGGAAATAGAACCTTCAATCATGGGGGAAATTCTTTAACAATTTGCGTGAGGAGGGAAAAGGATTGACAGCGAATGTAAGGTTCAAGAGTTCCAAGGCTTCTACATCATGCGGAAAATGATTCAAAGGAAAAGCGAGCCATTAGGTTCTTCCTAGCAGGCACTGGTGCATTCCAATGAGAGACGTGCCATTGCTATGGCTTCCTGCTAATTTCTTTTTTATCCCAAATGTTCATTTTTGTCTCCTGAGAGGATTTTTCCCCGAGTGTGACAAATTTTCCAATTTTGTAATGGAAGCTAGGAGAAAATGGAACTCTCTTTATAGAAATCCATTTGTAGCCAACTTTCTTGAGATGCCTCTATCCCTGAAAGCAATTTCCTTCATCCTGGATAGATGTAGCTGAGGTGTTTAAGGTCCATTAAGTGAATCCCTGACAATTTGCCCTTAGAGCTTGTGAGAGATTTACCTCTAAGGCCTCAGGGTCTGTCCTCTTCAGTCCCTTCTCAAGCCATGCTGATCTCAGTTTCCAGAGTGGCAATTTCACTAAGAAGTAGGCAGACTGAGTGTGTCATGGGAGCGGAGCTGAGATTCGCCCCAACACTTCAGGACACCAGAATCAATTACCTTATTTATCTCTCGAGCATGCTCAGGAATCTAGCTGGTAAATCACATATCCTACCAGCGAAGTAAATAGGAGACAAGTCAACAGACAAGACTGCTATCAAGATATGTCCCTGTCACTGATCAGAAAGGCCACTGAGGACTTGTAGGAGCATGGAAGGGGTTGTATAACGAGAACTAGAACTCACATCTGGCTGGCTCCTTACCCTGGCTTACATTCCAATACTGCCTCTTTGGGGGCACATTTATGATTATGTAATGGCAAAACAAAAGCATTTGGTAGTAAATTAAATCAGTTTATACCATGTGGGTGACTTGCATGCAGTGTATCCCGCCAGGCTTTGATGCATTCCAATGTGGGAAATGTTCTTGAAGATAACAACTGGCTCTTCTCCATCTGTTCATGTTCCCCATTTGACTCATCCCCGTTCTGTAAATACTCTCCAACTTGCTAGCAAGTTGAACAGATTTCAAAGCTCTATGAATGAAGTGCATGTAGGTCAGAAGTTACCTTGCGGGAGATCTCACAGGGCACATAAACGTGCCTTACCAGGAGCAACGTTTCATGTATTTGATACTCTGGAGCAAGCGACATTTCTCATACAAGCAGGCGGATGCAAATGCAGATCAGATGAGGGCTAATGGAAAAGTAAAAGTTTATGTCCTAAAATATAGAGACTGAAAGCTTACCATTGGGACATGATGAGGAAAAATAAATGCTCACAAAGGTAATAAGCTGGAAAAAACATTGACAAGCACAGAAAAGAAGAGCTCTGTGATTCTCCACTGAAGCTTGATGGGCATCCTGGGTCTCTTGCTAATTTTCATTGTGGTGTCTCAGGACACCATCTGTGACTCGCCATGGTGGTGATACACCATGATAGGCTTTCATGAGCATGCCACCTGCTGCCCAACCCCACAGGACAGTCATTCATGTTAGAGAAACAAGCACCTGAATTTTACAGTCAAAATAATCAAGAAAAATATGAAGTGCACCTTGCGTAGTAGAGAAGTTGATTGATTCTGTGTCTATCCATCCAGAGTTGAATGAGTATTATATGCCAGATTTCATTAATAATAACAACACTAGCTTACATTTATGGAATATATGCTAAGATCCAGACACTGTTTTTTTTAACAACTCTGTTGATGCAGATCACAATAATGAGGTAGATTTATTTTTTCCCCCTTTTTACAGATAAGAAAATGAGACACAAATGAAAGCCACACAGTGTGTAAAGATTTAAACCCGGGCCACCAGCACTAGCTTTGGAGCTTATAACCATGCACCCTACTACACGTGTACCATAATATAATCACCAAAAAGCCTGTGAGTGAATACTCATGTACGTACACACACAAACACACACACACACACACTTACACAGACTCACACACAACAGTTAAACTTGAATACTTTGACTGACCCAATTAGATTGATCTCAGAATAAAAATTCCATTATTGATGCTTTTGTCTTCTCTTACATCTTGAGCAGTATGTCGCAACTAATGCTGATTTAGCAAATGCAAGATCCCACCAAGATAAGAAAATGAGACACAAATGAAAGCCACACAGTGTGTAAAGATTTAAACCCGGGCCACCAGCACTAGCTTTGGAGCTTATAACCATGCACCCTACTACACGTGTACCATAATATAATCACCAAAAAGCCTGTGAGTGAATACTCATGTACGTACACACACAAACACACACACACACACACACACACTTACACAGACTCACACACAACACTTAAACTTGAATACTTTGACTGACCCAATTAGATTGATCTCAGAATAAAAATTCCATTATTGATGCTTTTGTCTTCTCTTACATCTTGAGCAGTATGTCGCAACTAATGCTGATTTAGCAAATGCAAGATCCCACCATGTATCAGGAAGTGCTAAACATTCAGGAATTCCAAACTTGTCCCCAAAGAGCTTCCAGTCTGTCCCGGGACAGCAGACAGCACCTAACCCTGTGGAAAATAAAATGATGCAAATGGCAGTGCAATGAGAAAAGAATGAAGACTTCTGTTGAGAGGAATGGAAGGGGCAGGGAGGGCTCAAATCAAGGAACTAATATCAGAATAGTAACTGGTTGACATATGTATTAAATATAAGAAGTAGGCAGGGAGAATGGAACTCAAACTTCTAATGATGCTCCACTAACCACATGAGCATAGTCACATACCATAGTCCCCTTGAGAAACAAGGTCATTTCAAAGCACCTTTTTCTATCTGCTTTATAGGTATTGTGAAAAGATGCATAAAGCAACTGCTTCATCCAGTCATGGATGCTGGGATTATATGGCTCACCTTCCCCCCAAAGGTGAAATGATAAATCTTGCCTGTTCTTCACTGGCTCATGATAGTATTAGTTAAGCCATTCACTATTGCAAGAAATAGATATTGAACTCAAATTAGCTTAAGTAAAAGGGGAATTCATTGGCTCATATAATTGGGGAATTTGGAGTCCAAGCACAGCTTGAACCACTGCATTGAAGGCATTGATCACTGCCCCACAGTACACATGTGCTCCATGCGAACATGTCTTTCTTGCATCAGCTTGTCTCTGCTGAGTGGTATCCCCAAGGAAACTTTGTTCAAGTATCAGGCAACTCACATCCTTCAAGCTAAGCAATTTCAATGGAAACTGGATGTCTCTCTTCCAACATCTGTGCACCACTCATTGAAAAAGACTTCAATCGTCCATGCTTGAAGTGATGCCCATCCCATAGGTCAGAGGATGAAATATTTTGATTGGCCAGCCTGGGTCATGCGCCCACCTCATAAGGGGGCTGTGAATGAGTCTACAGACATGGAAGCCTGGACAGGACTACATAGAGTAAGGGAGAAATCCCTCAATGGAATTAAAAGATAAGATGTATGAGGTGGAGGAAGAAACAAGACCGGCAAAATTATAATGTCTACAGTCCATCCGATGATGCCTAAGATTTGATGAAGAGCTCTTTAATTTCTTTTATCAGTGTTACTTGATTTAGATAATAAGCATGCCACACCTTGGAGATAGCTAGCTTAGTGTGATTTATGACTGTGGACAAGTCTGTCTTCTTGTAACTGCAGGGTTCTCATAATGACTTGACTCCTCCTACTAGTAGCCACTTACACTTGTATAGCTTTACATGGCTTATGAAGCACTCCCACAGGACAGTGATCTCCTTTCATTTACCCAACATGAGCAGCACATAGGGCAACGATCATTATTTCCATTTTACAGATGAGGAAATATGACATCAGAGAGGTCAGTGCCCTGTCCAGGGTAATGTGACTGGTCAGTGGCCTACCCAGTGGAAAACTGGGATCTTCTAGCTCCAAGATGTGCACAAGAGAAGCTTTATGGCAGCTTACTAAATGTTTCTGAGGTCACAGAGTGACTCCACCCCTGAGGTGGGATTAGAGCTGGAAATCATGATTTTCCTGCTAGGTTTTCACTACTATAAAGTTGGCCTCCTGAGGAAATTCCTATCTTAAAACCTGTCCAGAACTGATGCCAAAAAGTTGTGCTTCAAATGCATTCAGCAAAGACTGTGCAGCCTGATTTGTCTGCAGCACATACAGCACTGCTAGAATACTATACATGCTCACTTGATTTTCAGGCTACTTTTAAAAGGAGCCAATACTAGAGATTTGTGCTTATGAATTACAGTGCTTGTAATGAAAAAAAGAATTACAATACATGCTTGAAATGCTCACATGTTACACAAGCATTCAGCTTCCAGATTGCCAATATGTCCATCCCGTTAATAATCCCATTAAAATGTGTGCTAAAGATTAAGTTAATGTCGTGTGTGTGTGTGTGTGTGTGTGTGTGTGTGTATGTGTGGCAGTGCAGGGGTGCAACCTGTTTCTGGAATTATAGAGGCTAAGGAATAGGATTAGAAGGTGTAGTCAGAATATTGCAAGTCGTTACAGCTGCTAATTGGGCTCTTCTCTGACAAGTACCGTATTGCTTTACAGGGGAGGGAGAAAAGGAAAACAAGCAATCCAGACAATTAGGGATCAAACAAAATTAAAGAAGTCCTTATGGCCATAGGTATTGGCATATAGTGCTTCGCCTTGCATTGTTAGCTACTCATGCATTATGAAGCACTTAGGGATGCTCACTAATGGAGTCTCTCTCCCTCCTGGAGGGCAACTTGAACATTAGAGTCTGTGACTCAGGTACAGAAACTCTGCTGTGTTAGTGAGGGAAGAATGATGCTTTCCTTCCTCACAGGGGTGTAGCAAGGCTTAATTAATTGTTGGGGAAGCACTTTGAGATTCTGGGATGAAAGGCACTATATAATGATAATAATTTGCATCGACAAGGTACATTTCTTCAGTGGAATTCCAAGCACTTTACAAACATTAATTAATCCTCATAACACCCTGGCAAGGTAGGTAAGTTTTCCCAGGATGCACTAAACAAATCCACTATGTTGTAAGTGCAAAGGAGGCTACTGCTATGAACTTACTTTATTGTTTATTCTTGGTGGGAACTTGCAAAAAGGCTGATGTGGACCCTGCTTCCCATTAGTCCAGACGATCTGCCATTCACTTTTGATTACCCACAAATATCGTATTCTGCTGGAGCACTAATCATTCTGCTTGGAGGACACGTGTCCTGAGCAAAGCGAGTCATAAACAGCTGTCATTCCAATGGATATTAATGCCTATTGTCTCCCATTCTGGAACTCTGTGCCTCCCCTACGCAAAGAGACTGGAGGGGGAGCGGGTGACATCTGTTTCAAAGACAGTCTGCAGCCTTACTGGAGAGAATGCACCTGGCTTCCACTTTCAAACCCATGTAACCAGTGGCTTCCTGGCCTTTCTTTGTCACCAGCAGATTTTCTATTTTACATTCTGGCTTTTCATCTTGTGGGGAAATGGAATGGAGGGGGTGGGTGGGTGGAGGATGCTGGGCTGCGTACAAACAGGGTCACCAGCATTTCCAGCATCAAGGGTCTGTTACAAATCAGCAGTGTAGAAGCAGCTCAAGTGTCACAACCCACAAAGCTCCCCCAAGCCCGACCACTCTGCACTGAAATCAACCTAAAGAGGGAAAATGATCCTCTAGCTAGACAAATGACTTCAACATGCTGAGTGGTTGGCCCGTCAGTCTCGAGTGACTCTCTGCTTATACCTTGGTTCCCATATTCTGGCTTTAATTCCACATGTACTCATTGATTGCAGCTTTCCAGATTGAAAAGCAAAAGAGAAAGAGGAAAGAAACTTGCTTGCTGTCATTTCCCACAGGCACCCACACTCTGAGACGGTTGTCTCTCAGCCAGCCTCCTGAACTACAAGAGTGTGGGGTCAATGAATCAACCTGTCATCCAGGGTGATAGAGGGGAGATAAGAGATGGGAGTGCTCTTTCATAGCTGCTCTCTGATCAAAGGGAGGATAAGTAGCCTCCTGGACTGGTGTTTGATTTTTACCAAAGGCAATCACTGACATCAATATGTCTTACTTTTTGAGTGACTCACCCACCTCTCTAGCCTCAGTTTCCTCCTTGGTGAAATGAGAGAATTGAACTAGACTGTTTTCTAAGGTCTCTTTAGTTCAAGTACTCTGTGGTGGGATGACTTGATAAATATTTCCTCACTTGCTCTTTGCAAATTAGCATGCTTTGATTCTCATTGCACTTGAAATAGTTAAGTATCTGAGAAGGTCATGCCTCTCTCCCCTCATTTATTTACTCTGGGATGATTTATAACTATTTTAATTTTCTCTGTGTGCCATGACATGAAAAAAGTTGGGAAGAGCTGCTCTATTGAGACAACACTCAAGTAACTTGTCTATAACTATGTAGCTATTCAGTAAGAGGCAAAGATCTGAATGATTCCAAAGACAGATTTCTTCACTGCTGTACAGGTTTCCCAAGCCTGGCTGCCATTAATATTAGTGGAAGAGGTTTTAAACCCATGTTTAGCTTCAGAGATTCTGATTTTACTAATAAGAAGCAGAATCAGGACATTGGTAGTTCCTTTAGGCTCCCCAAGTGTTTCCAATGAATAGCCAGTCTGAGAAATACAGGGGTGGGGGACAGCTGGGTAGGTAATACAGTGTTCCTCAGTGAAGATGTAATCTTTAAGACCTTCAATCTGATGGTGGCATCTCTCAAAAAAAGGCAAAGAGGGAGCTCCACAGCTAGGCCTCATGGAGGTAGAGTTCACCCTAGCTCTGCTCTACTGGCCAGCGTTAGGCCCCTGCTGTCACTATAGGAGGAAACCACTGATGCCTCCTAGTTCTGGTGTTCCTTTAGCTTGATTCGGCAGGAACTTGAAAAATTACAACTCTTCTACAATGTAGATTTTATCATCTTCATTTTAGAGATGTGAAAACAAGCTCATGGGGTGAAGAGATTGGTGTGAATCACATAGCTAATAAGTAGTAGGAAGAGCTAAGGTTCAGATTAAGCCTTTGAGCTCCAAAGCCAGTGCACTTATTTCTGAAATTCAGAATTGTGGATTGGAAAGAGTATGGAGTGGGGTTCCACCAGTTAATATTTTTATGACCTTAGACAAAGAATTTGAGATTATAGTAGCAATTACATGAAATAATGAATGTGGACGTATCCACCACAGAGCCTGGCAATAATGAGTCTTCAATAAATGTACTAGGCATGGTGGGGTGGCAGCAGGAAAGCAACAAGAAAGAATAACACTGAGTCTTGACCCCTAGAAGCTGGTCATTTTGATGGGTGAGATAATATGGCTTAGGATCATGGACTTTGGAGCTACACCATTTGAGTTTGAAGGATGGCTTCCTCTTTCCCACTGTATCATTTCGGGCAAGTTGCTGACCCTCTCAGTGGCTCAGTTTCCTCATCTGTATGATAAGCATAATGGCAGGGGTTATTGTGAAGACTAAGTGACTGACTGAATGAAAACAAGTGCTTTGTATAGTACCTGATACATAGAAGGCCTGCCATCAACATTAGTTGTCAGTACTACCATATTATATAAACATCTAAAATGTAAACAAAAGATTTAAGTAACAGTCAACAAAAGACAATGGAAGAAATGGCACAAAGAAAAAAATGAAAACTTTGCAGATATGTTCTTTTTATCTTTTTAAATTATGATTTCTGATTTATATATAATTAATGTATATCTTTTTGGGCTACAGTATTTTTTTTTTTTTGAGAGGTTTTTGCTATAGGGTACATGTGCTTGCCAGAAAGACAGAGACAGAAAGAGAAAAATCACCCCCCCCCCAGGTGGATGGCCACGCCGCAATTCCTTCTCCTCCATTCTCCTCTTAGATCTTGGGCATGCATGTACACGCGTCCGGCATGAGTATAAGTCACCGGGTCTGGGACTCGAACCTTAGTCAACTACATGAGAGTCCAGTGACATAGCCATTATGCCAACTGCTGGTCCCTACAGTATGATTTTTTTTTAAAGACATGCATATAGTATGTAATAATCAAATCAAGGATACACCCATATTCATCTTTTTCAATATTGAATATCGCATTATATCGTGCACATTTGTTACTAGTTCTACTAGTTTTTTGTTTTTGTTTTAATGTGTTCTAAAGAATGAATTTTCTACTAGGTCTGGAACACATACAGGTACAATCAGACCAGAGGCAAATGATTTCATTTTTAGTTGATCGTGAAATAAGAATTCAGAGGATGGTGCCAAATAATTCTTTATTTAAAAAATATGGTTTTCTTCTATGTTCTTTCTTCACTTGCGTTATGGTTTTCTTTGGGCATCTTGCTGCAAGATCAGGTCAAGCCCTCTGCACTTTCTAGGTTCCATCTGGAGAAAATTTTTGGTATAAAGAGTATCATATTAGTTTCCTGTTGCTACTATCGTAAATTAGCATAAATGTAGTGACTTCACACAAACTTTGGGCCGGATGGTGGCACAGTAGTGCTACAACCACATGAGAAAGGTCCTAGGTTTGTGTCTGGAATCCCTGTGATCACATTGGGCATACACCTATGGCTGTGATCTGGTCAGCTAAGACTGGGGGGTGGATGTGATTTGGGGGTTCTGTTGGTGTGTCTCTCTCTTTCTCTCATGGAAGAAGTAAATCAGTAAAATCCTCAAACTCCTTCACAGATTTACCATCTTATCGTTGTAGAGGTCAGAAGTCTAAAATCAAGATGTTGACAGGGTTGCATTCCTCCTGCAAGCTTCAGGGGAGAATCTGCTCCCTTGCTGTTATTAGCATCTAACATCTGCCTGCATCCTGTGCTCATGGCTCTTCCTCCATCTTTAAAGCCAGCAGCATAGTATCTCCTATCCTCTCCGACCTCTTGCCTCCCTCCTATACCCATCGCTGTGATCACAATGAGTTCATATGAATAATCTAGGATAATCTCTCTATCTCAAATTCCTTGATTTAATCACATTGACAAAATTCTTTTTTGCTGTATAAGTAACATATTCACAGATTCTGGGGATTAGGATATGGACATCGTCAGGGGCCATTATTCAGCCTATCACAAGCCTTATAACCAACCACATCTTTTTCTTCCTAATCTAGATGACCTTGTTTAGAATAATGAGGACAAACTATTATGCAAATTCTCCACTATTGATTAGGAGGAGGAAAAAAATTAGAAAGGGGGAGTGAGAACCATATCTGACTACTGATCTATATAAAAATGGCTATGGCAATTCTGGTGGGGGAAGTAACTATAGACATTTTGGATCTAAATTTTGTTAAATATCTTGAGAAAGACATAAGTCCAAAAATGTTTTATTTATTCATCAAAATACTTTTATAGAACTTGATATATGACAGACAGACATGGTTGTAAGCACTTCATAAATAGCCAGTCAGTCCTCCTAACAACCCATGAGGTATATTCTTTATCGATATTCCCATTTTCTATACAACGAAACTGAGACACAGTCAAGGCTAAGGGATGTGCCCAAAGTCAGACACCTAGAAGTAGTGGGGTTGCAAGAGTTGGTATCAGGTGATCTTGGAAAGCAGTACCTCTGGTTCCAGGTCATCCTTGGGCACCAACCATCTAAGGGTGTCCCTTTTGGTGTCCCAAATCCACAATTACCACAATGCCCTGTCAGGAAGGTATTTTGATTAGATGGTACAGCATGAACAATGGGAAAAGCAGTTTCTGACTCATGGGTGTCTTTGTCTTGCATCTGATGAGAGCCCCAAGAAAAAAGGAAGGAAATGCTTTTAGAATTCCAAAGCTGGGGGACCAGCAGGTGGCATGGTGGTTAAGGTGCTGGACATTCCCACATGGCCGACCAGAGTTTGAGCCCTGAATCTGGTAGCTTGCTTTCTTACTTCTTCTCTCTCTCTCACTCTCACCCTCTGTCTCTCTCTGGTTAAATTAAAACATAAATGAATGAATAAATAAAATTAAATAAATAATTATTAAAAAAAAAAGAATTCCAAAGCTGGAACAGATTTAATTATCATCTGGATCATCAAGGTTCCCCAAACTCTAACCTTTAAGGCAAGACAAGTGATTGGCCTGGGGTTCAAGGGCTTTGCCTAAGTCTCCTGCCTCAAGCAAGAACATTTCTTTCAAATCTCAAGTTCCAGCTTAAAAAATTAATGAAGCATTTTGTATTCTAACCCCATAATGTCTCTGTTAATAAACTATTTTCCCAAACTGTAAGTCTTTGAATAAAATTATTAGACTGTTGTGTAGCATGTATCTGAAGATTTTAGTATCCACAGACCTACCTCTGAGCTGAACTCCCATACCTATTTAAGGCGCATGGACTCTACCACCACTCAGCCATAAGTTTAAGCTCTAAATTTATCAAATGGTGGCTTAATCTGGGCACATGGGAAGCAGAAAGGGACAGCCTGCTAGTGTATGAAATGCCTGAGGCAGATCAGAGAGGCTTTCAGTCTCTATTGCTCAAGGCAAATGTGAAGTCCTAACTAGTAAAAGTCCCCGAGTCTGAGGAACTGACTCCTTAAGTTAACCTATGTGTCTTTTAAGATACTTGTAGAGGAGAGAAAGTCTAGTTCTCAAGGAGCTATACACCTGGAAAGGTCCTGTTGTCTAAGACTTTTAAAGGATGAATTCTTATCTTTGTTTCTAGAATTGCCTTATGTCAGAATTTCCAAGCTGGTGTGAAGAAGAGGTAGCAGTTATAGATGGAGGCATTGGGACCCTCCCTTTTCCTTGGGCAGGGTTGGGTACCTGGAGAGTAGAACTGTTAATTCTATTTTATTTTCTTAGTTTTATTTTAAATTTATTTATGATAGAGCACATGCTCATGCACACATGCATATGAGTACGTGAGAGAGAGAGAGAGAGAGAGAGAGAGAGATTTGGTCTCTCTTTGGTCACAGGGTTTGGTCACATTGTCATCTCCCTGTCAGATCCTGGGCACACATGCTTGTGTCTGGCATGACGGGGCTGGGGTTTGAACTGTAGTCACCTTGTGGGAGCCAGCTTCCTTTAATAGTGCATTACTGTTGTACCATGGAGCCAAGCCCTGAACTGCTTATTTTAATGGAGGAGCACCAGTGCTCGAAGCCTTGAGTAGAGAATAATAGGGCTGAATCCCCTCAGGCCTTGAGGGAAGTGAGAAGCAAATATCAACCTGTTATTTGTCAAGGGAAAGCTACACCTTCTGGTTCAAGTTTAGTAGGTTCCCCCAAGCAGAATTTATGACAGATAAAGAAGTATAACAAATAAGGCAAGAATCCACATTCAACTTTTTGGTTGGCTCTTGGGACAGATGGTAAATTCCTCTTAGTGATTGGTCATTTTCAGGTGTCAGATTACCAGGACTGGGAAGTCTGATTCCAGATGGATCAGAACTCAGTTGCTTAGGATGCTAGCAATCCTAGGGTTGTTCCATGGAGAGATCGTATACCCACACTTGAAGTTTCTTAAGGCCTTTCATTAATGTTGGGTTTAGGCAGAGGGAAGGCAAAGAGTGTGCTTCCATCTAGGGATATTGCCCAGTCAACATGGACATCTCACTCTAAAGAACGTAAGACGCTGATGGGGAGGAAAGAAGACTGCTTCATACTCAATTTTTGGTTCTAATGGGACTTGATCACACCACAGATCTGTGAAGATCCATAAAGGATGAAAGTTCATCCTGATTTCAATTTAAAAGAGAAAGAAGGAAAAAAGAAGGAGGATCAGATGCTCAGCATGACCCTAAAGATTAGGATGAGTAATCAGCATTTTGTATTCTGCTCGCTGTTCAGAACCTCGTTTTAGATCTGTTCTTCAAGCACTGGGTTAGATTAGGCGTGAAATCATAGGAGGAGGACAAGATTAAAAAGGTCCAGAAGCTGTACCACGGGCATCTTGGTTTCAATCCACTGGGAGCTCTAAGACACCATTGCAGTTTAAGGGGGATTCTTGGTAGAACTAGGGGGGTGTTTCGGAACTGTGAGAGAGCCCTTCTTTGAAGCCTTTGTTTTTCTAACAGACACAATAATGGAAGGATCCAAAACAGAGAAGGCGCACAGCAGATTGGGTGTTACTATGAACAGATGACAACTCTGCCGGCAGACGCAGAAACGGAGCATGGCGGGGCTACTTTTTCTTCCTGCCTCGCTTGCGGGAGATCTGCCGCAGACTGAAAATCAAACTCGGCCCTGGCACTTTGAAGTCTCTTCCCGTTTGAGGTTTCGGTGGACGGATAATGAGTGGATGAAAGGCCTTTTTAGCTGGGACTGTGAACAGCTAGTTCCAGATGAATGGGCATTAGCAACACAGGGCAGTCTGTGAGGCCTGCTCAAGAGGGGGCAGGGGAAGAACAGAACAGGCCTTTGGACAGTGTCTGCCCCCAGCACTAGCCCTGGAAACAATTAGCAAGGGGAAGGGAGCAAAAGGGAAGCAAGGATGGAAGGAAGGTCCTCCCAGACGGTGACTCACTTAGCTTCTGGGTTTGCCTTTCCTTGTGTGTTTGAATAGACCTAGGACAATAGAGGGTGTGAGCTTGGAGAACAAGGCAGATTCTGGCAAGATCTCCCTACTGCCTGGATGGGATCCCTTTTATCCTCCTTATTTATGGATCAAGGGCTATAATCTTCCCTAGAGGGGGGTGGGTTTACAAAGCCACATCTCAAGTCCCCTAGGCTTTGGGTTCCAGTAAGACTCTGACTTCTGCCCCAGCATTCTCACATCCTCCTTGTTTTTTTATTGAGGAAATCTCCCTCTCTCTTTCCTTTGCCCTTACCTGAGGGAGCAAAGGCCTGGGTGCTTAGTTTTTCATTATCTCTGAAATCCATCCATTCACAGGCTATTTACTTGGTTAGTATAAAATAGGGCTGCAGGTGGTATTTCTCAGGTGAAGTTGACGTGGTGTTTAAGGTTGAGTTCTATGATTAATAATCAGATTTCATATTTCACAAAGAATCCTAATTCAGAAGCTTGGCCAGCACCCAGTCCTGCATTCCT
>NW_006159536.1:3008198-3011763 GCF_000334495.1 Tupaia belangeri chinensis
CAACAATAGGGGAGAGCCCAGCTGCCACCTTTGGTTGGGGCATGAGCTTTCTTGTTCCCTAAGCGTGGGTTCCACCTGCTCTGTGATTGCCCAGACCTGACCTTTGTCCTCAGTTCCTCTTGCCCTTCTTCCACTCTTGTTTACTTCAGGTAGTCACACAGTCACCCTGCAAGCATTTGAGTTTCTGATCCCAGATGAAGTTTGATAGAGGAAACACCTCATCCCCCTTGCTTTCATGTTTTTATGTGGAGGAAGTTTCATAATAACAGTCCTGACTTTTTTTTTTTTTTTTGGAGAGATTTTCACTGTAGGGCGCGTGCGCTCGCCAGACAGACAGAGAGAGACATAGAGACAGAAAGCGAGAAATCACCCCCCAGGGGGGATGGTCACGCCGCAATCCCTTCTCCTCCATTCTCCTCTCGGGATCTTGGGCACGCACGCACACGTGCCCGGCGTGAGTTTTAAGCCACCGGGTCCGGGACACGAACCGCGGTCGACTACGTGGGAGTCCAGCGACATAGCCATTACGCTAACTGCTGGTTCCCAGTCCTGACATTTTTTAACCTCCTTTTACTTGGTAAATTTGGAAGAAGGACTCAGGCCGGCTCAGCTCAATCCAGCCCCTTCATCTTCAGATTTGCCTGCCTGTAAGAAATCTCTACCTGCTGTCCTCTGGCTCATAGGTGAAGGATTTCCCTGTGTGGGGCCACCGAGCTTGTCTATCACTGTCTGCACCTAACTCAGGGGTGAAATGTGAGCAAGTTGACTTGTCTCAAGCCTTGTTTTTCATTTGGGTTTATCAGTCATCAAGCTGGCATTTTCATCAGCTGTCCTGATATTTGGTTCAGAAAAGGTGATGGCTGTGGTTCAGATAATGAGGCTCTAGTTTGGATGCGGCTATGTGCTTCTATTGATAATTTAGGGTCCAGCAAACTATTTACTCGTAAGTGCACCCTGAGTCACACGGGATGACAGTGTGAGGGTACAGTGAAGAGGCACTATCTATCTGCAAGCCAAGGAGAGTCCTCGGGAAATAAATGAACTTTGATGGCACTTTGAGTTTGGACTTTCAGCATCCAGAATTGTGAGACAATAAGTTCCTGTTGTTTAAGCCATCCAGTCTGTGGTATTTTGTTATGTCATCTTTAATAGCCTAATACATGCCCCTAGTTCCCAATATTTGTCTATGAAATCACTCCATCATACTCCATTACCCAGAGCTTGAAGGACCCTCAGAGAGTCCATCTTTTTCATTTCACGAGAAAAGAAGGCTGAGGCCCAGAGAAGTAAGGAATTTGCCTAAGATAAAAATGTGTGTATTTTGAGAGGATAAGGGAAGGCAAATGAAAAGAATTTCTAAAATTGAGATGGCTCAAATCTTTGCTTTGCTTTATAATGGAAAATAAGACCTAGGGGGATGAAATAACTTGTCCAAGATAAAAATATGTGTATTTCAAAGAGGATAAGGAAAATGGAACCCAAATATGAAAGGAACTAGCTTGAAAGAACTTCTAATATGGGGATTGCTCTAATTTTGCGTTATAAACTGAAAAAGAAATTTTTTCTTTTTAATATATTTAGTTCTTCCAGCAGAGAGAGAGAGAAAGCGAGACAAAGGAAGAAAGAGACAGAAAGACACCTCTAACAGAGTCATCACACAGCCTCAGCTAGCCAGAATCATGGGCACCTGGCAGGTACAGGGAAACCTCAGGATGGGAATCCAGGACTCTCCTATATGGCTTCAGCATCACAGAGCAGTGAGCTACCACTCTTATCACTGTGACTGGCTGAAAAAAAAATTTCTGTTAAAAGCAGTATATTTAATGGACTCTGTGTACCGCTATTGAGTAACAGAGAAAAATAAAAGGTTTACTTATTGATTCCTTTGTCATGTAAAAAAAAAGACATTTTCTAGCTAGAACCTACAGGAATTTGGGGCCAGATGCTCTTACATTTCATTAGTTAAAAAGAACTTTGGCTATGTGTCTCACATAGGAGCTCAGCATCCGAGGAGAGATTCCTAAATCCGTGGTGGTGTGAGAGGTATGACGACAAAGGTGGTCTCAGCGCTGGGCTTGTGTAAGCTCCACCTGTGCTCAGGCATTGAGCTGGATCACTGAGTAGGTCATTTTAAGCGTTGCAAACATTGGGCACATGTTTAAACATGAATCACTGCAAAAAGGCTGAGGTTAATGTGAATGCCGTTCACTTTCCTGATAGAAAATTGAGCCGACCCACGCCTCTATCTACACACTTGGTGATGCCCATGTGGTTTCTGTGTGGTCAGAAGCATTAGTTAGGGTCTTGTCCGTATCTATTAGGAGGAAGAAGGCCCATTTAGCAAATTAAAATTGTTTTTATTCCCCTAGCTAATTGTTTTCTAATTGTTTAAGTAAAAGGTTTTGGTCTTGATTAGAGGCTTTTAGTAAATTAAATCTGTTCACATTTCACAAGTCTAATATTTAGACCATAGAGAGGCAGGGATGGGTGAGTGAGGTTTGCTATGGCAAGGGTTTGGAAGTGTAGTTGTTGCTGAATAGGCCTCAGAGATAATCTGGTTTAACTCTCTTGTCTTACAATCAAAACAATGGAGGCCTACAGAGGTCATATAGTTGAGAATGGGAGAAATGAGGTCAGAGCTACCTCAGGTGATGCAAATATTTTCAGGGGTTCAGTATAGGAGGCTTTTATTAAAGTTTTAGCTTTGAAAACAGCCTCACAGACTAAGTGAGGCATGCAGGAACATTCATTACTGTGTTTTACAACTTAATGTGAATTCTGTATTTCACACCTCAATGTAAACTAGTCAGTCCTTAATAATTTAATTGAGTAGTTGTTAGGGGAAAATTTACCACACCATCGTGAGAGTTGGTGCTAAGTGATCTGAAACTACACACATGACCATACACATGCTTCAGAAGGTAAAACAATATTGGGCCCGGCAGGTGGCATGGTGGTTAAGGGCATTGGATTCCCACATGGTCCACTGTGGTTCACGTCTCAGACCTGGCAGCTTGCTTTCTCAAGCAGATCTTCCTCAGGTAATTCTGTCTCCTTATCTCCTGTATCTCTTCTTCTGGTGAGTCACTGGATGCCATGGATTCAGGCTAAGATCTTTTAAAATGTAATAGTATTACATGATTTTATTTTCAGTGTAAAGTAACTCCTTTTGCCTTTCCCTCACTCTCTGTCTCTCTCTGGTCAAATTAAAATAATAAGTAAAGTTAAATGGAAAATTATCTAAAAAATGATAAAATCAATACATTCTGCTCTGTTTTTTAGAACAAATGTGAGGGGGAAAAAACCCCAAAAAACAAAAAGCAATGTTGATGTGATACAGAATTTTCCAAAGTGTGTTCCTTGGAACTCCACATAGCTTGGTTAAATGGTAAGAGATCTAATAAGGGGGAAAATGGTTCCATGGTCAAATAAAGTTGGAAAACATCAAGTTAAGCAATTTTAAACAGATTTTTTACTCATTTGTTTTCCCCTTCTCCTCCTTTCTCTTCCTTCCTTCCTTCCCTCCTCCTCCCTGCCTTCTTTTCTTTTCCCTTCTCTCCCTCCC
>NW_006159536.1:3011794-3019476 GCF_000334495.1 Tupaia belangeri chinensis
TCCCTTCCCCCCTCTATTCCTTTTTTTTTCTTCTATGTTTTTCTGTACCCTCTTTGACATCAGTTTATTCAGACTTCAGTACTGTGAGTCACCTGATTGGGAGGAGGAAGGAATATAGTATTTTATTTCTGCCTTCTGACTTCTTCTTCCTTTTTAAATTAGGAGAATTACAAGTGCTGAAGTTGCAGAATAATGGAAATTCTCCAACAACATGGCAAGAGTGTAGATTGGTTAAATCTGTTTGGAGAGCAATTTGACAGGGTCTGGGAAAGTTGAAGTTGGTCATAGAAACCTTTTTCTTAGAATTAGTGTTGCAAAAATTGTACTTAAGAGCTACTGGTGGATCGTCATCCTGACTCCCCCTCGTTTGAGTCACTCCCCAGGTGGGGAGTAGTGCCAGACATGGTAGCTCAGTCTCTTGAGACCTTGGTCCTTGAAGTTTCCTCACCCAGATCTTCCCCAGGTAATTCTGTCTCCTTATGCCCTATATCTCTTCTTCTGGTGAGTCACTGGATGCCATGGATTCAAGCCAAGATCTTTTAAATTGTAATAGTATTATATGATTTTATTTTTAGTGTAAAGTAACTCCTTTTCTGTAAGTGAACTGAAGTACCAATAAGCCATAACATTCTTTCATTTACCAAACACTTCATTCTACTTCACTGTGTGTCAATCACTGTGCTTGCTGTTGGTGATGCTGAATAAAGAAGACTTAGCTTTTGCCGTTAAGGTGTGTACTATTATATGATGACAAGCAATAAAGCGCACAATCATGATAATTATACTTGCTATGTACAAAGCAGTATGCTAAGGCCTTTACATACAGAAACTCCTTTAATGTTCACAACTGCCTTACGAGGTAGGTGTTATGATTAGTCCCGTTTTAAAATTCATGCAAGTTACCAAACTTACCTAAGCTTGCCTGGCTTGTGAGTGGGTAGCCAGGTTTGAAACCAGCCAGACTAACTACAGAACATGCTCTTTCAGTCTTGGTTCTAGGTTTTCTCTGCAGGGGGCTATGTGTGCTCCAAATTTAACAAAAGGTTTGGGAACACAGAGACGGTAACCAGCTTGCATGAGGAAAATAAGGAAGGTTTTGAAGAGGCAGTAAAATTTGGTGAGTATCTTGTAGAGTAAGTAGGTGTTTACTGATGGAGAGGAGTCAAGGAGAGGCTTTGTGGCCAGCAAAAAGTATTGGGATAGAGTTCAGCATGAGAGAGCCCCTCCTAAGGTTTAAATAGTGATTTGTGCCCTAGAGGCTTGTGCTTTTGAATTTGGTCCTAGTGTAAAGGCACTGGAAGGTGGTGAGACCTTTAAGAGGCAAGGCCTAGTGGTCAGTGTTTAGATCAAAGAGGCATCACCCTCACGAGTGGATTAATGCTTTCTTGTGAGATGGAGTAAAAAGGGATTAGTTCGTACAAGAACAGTTTGTTATAAAAGAAAGATGGTTGCCCCCAGATATCTCTCTCTGCATGTGTGTTGCTTCTGTTGGCTGTGTTGTAATGTAGGACCAGAAGACAGCCAGATGCATTCTCTTGAGATTTCCAGCCACCATTTATTCTTTATCAACCACCTCATCTCAGGTGATTCTGCTAGCAACACAATAATGGACTAAGATAGCCCCTGGGGATGTGAAGGAGGCTAGCTTGCATCACACCAGACATTTATTCCTGTCCAGGATTCTGGATTGGCTCACTTGAGCTTACTCACTCTACTCCCAAAGAAGTCTCAGCCTTTTCATCAGATGTCAGATTTTATCCTCTCCTTCCCCTTCCTCCAGTTTCTACCCAGAGCTTCCCTTGCCATCAGGAGGGAATGATTCTCATGGTTATGTTCAAACAGGAAGACGACACAGCCTATCTTAGAAAACAAAGAAGCCCCACCTGTTAACACACAGTGAGGAACATGTGAACCGATGTTCATGGAGGTTCTGGTGCAGCACAGTCCAAAGTCAGCTGTGGATCCCATGAAAACATTATGCCTCCAACTCGTTTTCCTGTCTCCAGGACAGATCTGTGAGGGCGCCAATGGCAGACGTACATTTTCCTCTTACTTATACAGTCACTTTTGTTATTAACAGCCTTGTAGAAATAAGCTTCCCTGTCTTGAAATATGGAATGACTGAGACTACAGCCCCAGAATTTATTGCTCCACACGGCATGCAGATATAATTTTTACTTGGCTGCTGTGATGACAAGATTCAGTAAGGCATTAGGCAAGTAAGTCTGAATTACTTGGCTAAAATATGGGATGTCCCTGGATACTTAGCCCCTCCTAGAGGCTATCTGATTAGCCTTGCCCCCTCTGGGGGGCAGGGAGATGTTCGTAGTCTAATATCCATTTGTCTGACTTGGAAAGGTAAGGACCAATTTGGCTAAGTCTCTCTTGGGATTTTTGGAGGAAAGCATGAAAAATGAAAACTGCCCACAGAACTGCCACTCACTGTCAGTCATTCAGATTTTAGATAAGAACTTCTATTCTTTTTTATTGTATCCCTCACTTAACCTCTGCCTTGTTTCCTTTTCATCCCCTCTGGGAATAGGGGAAAGGGAGAGTGGAAAGAAGGGGGAAGAGTACTTTCTTTTCAAGTCTGTAACCATTTCGGTTTAAGTCTGTAAATAAAGGTTAACCTGAGAGGGGGCCTGAGTTCGCACAATAAATGCCTACTTGAGCTTATCAGAAACTCTCCCTGCACCGGGCAGTCTCCTGGAGCCTCCCTTGAAGAAGCAGCTGCAAAGATCAAACCCTTTAGCTATTTGGTCTCCTGAATCCAATTTGACTTGGCCCCACTATCACCCACTGACATTTGAAATGTGTCTATTTAAAAAGGAAAAGAGAAAAGAGTACAAATAAGAGGAAAAAATAAGCCGGAGATGCCATATCCTGCTAGGCAAGAAAAAGAAATATCCGGCTTTGCAGAGACTTTGAAGAGAGAGAGAGTCAGCGAGTAAGTATGTGTGTGGTGCTGGCTTTTGTTTTTCCTTTTTGTCTTGGTCTTTTCCTGTGTTTCTGTCCTTCCACTGCCGCATTTATTAACATGATGATATGGATGACTTCACTGTCTGAGTTTTACAAAGATGCGGGAAGGAAGGGACTTGAGAAATGACTGGATCGAGTGCATCCCTGCTCAGTCAGAGGCCAGTGCTTCGAAGGGCGTCTGGCTAGTTGGGTGAAGAAGGTCACTGGAGGAAGCTGACTGGCTTGAGACAAAGACAACAGACACATCCAGCATAGGAAGGCTGCCCTTCACTGGCCTCCAAATCTAGGCCAAGGGCGGGTCCAGCAGTCTCTTAATGCTCTATAGTGCCAGCTGGTTCTTTGAAACACTGATGTAGCTGAAGTATTGAGTCCTCAAGTTCAACTGCCCTTTCTTTGAATCTCAATAGAGTAACAAGTACCACCAGAAAATAAAACTAAAACAAACCCCAAAACAAAAAGACCCACCACTGCCAACAACAAAATTTTACAAAAATATGAAAAACATTTTTTTTTAAAAATTTGCCAGAGGGTACACATGCTTACCAGAGAAAGAAAGATGGCAGGAAGAGGGAGGAAGTACGCCCAATGGGGTATGATCACTCTATAATCACTTCTCCTACATTTCTCCACCCTGTTGGGATTTTGGACATGCATGCACACGTGCCTGGCAGGCTTTTTAAGCTGCCAGCGTGGGATTCAAACAGCAGTTAGCCATGTGGGATTTGGCTCCTTTAATCACTAAGCTATTGAGTCAGCTCAGTAACACATGTTCAGTAGAGAAACTAAGAAAAGACAGAGAACTAAAGTGGAAATCAAATTGACTTATGATTTTCTTTGAACGTTGGAGTATTCTCTTTTCAGACATGCATTTTAGAAACAAAGATGGAGATATAATTGTAATTAGATGTTAATTTTCTTGAAAACTCCACATTGTGTGGGAAAATGCTCTTTAAGCAGCTACACTTTTTTATTATACAGTTAAATTATATCCTCTGGTATTTTTCTTTTTAAAATCTAATGTCCATGAGCCCTCTCTCTTTTTAAATATTGTTCCTTCAAGTACAGTGAAGTAACTGTCCTTGTAATTTTAAAACTTTACCTTTGCTTTACCTTCACAAATCAGGTGGTAAATAATATCTAAGAGCTTTAGAATGAACTTCTTCAGGTTCTATTATGGTCTCACCTGGTGACTTGAGCCATCTTGAGAATGGCTTATCTTTCCTCTGAACTTTATTTCTAAGATGAGAGTAATAACACCTGTCCTTGCTGCACTCACAGAGATATTTCCAGGGTTATGGTAGGATAAAATCTGTAAATCTCCTTGGGCTACTGAGAGAGTGAAACAAACAAACAAAATAAAACACCACCACCACCACCACCAACAACAACAAAAAACCAAAAAGAAAACTCCAAGGCACTGTTGTTATTTCTTTAATACCAGAGAATTGCGAGATGTTGTCTATAAGACTGCTTAAAAAAATAAACCACGCTGAGGGTAAAGACAGACTATCCTTCTAAACATCATTTCTGTAGGGACTAATTCTTGTCTCTCCTGTTAGACATTGGTGAGAAAGAGCAAGAGACAGTGGAGGTCTATTTGTAAACATATGATTTAATTCTAATCTGAATGTATCACATAGTCCATTTAAAGAGTTGCAGTATCAGTCAGACTGAGCCAGAGAAGCAGAGCCAATTTGAGATAAATAGATTGATTATATATATATTTTTTCCATATACATGTGTGTGTGTATATACATACATACATACACAAATATTTGTATATAGATCAGTGTATATATATATATACACACACACAAACATGAAATGTGTGTGTATATGGACTTAGTACAAGGTATTAGATGATACAAGTATAAGGCTAAGCAAGTTCAAGGTCTGTAGGGCAGACCATTGCCAAGAAAGAGCACATACAGGCTAGAAACCTGCAGACACAGGCTGAAGCTGTTATTCATGAGTGAGATTTTTTTTTTTTTTTTAAGAATAGCCTCACCCTGCTTTTAAGGCCTTCGACTGATTAATATAAATCCACTGGGATAGTCTCTAATTTAAGGTCAACCGATTGGCAACTTTAATTATATTTGCCAAACTCTTACAGTAGCATCTAGATTAGTGTCTGATTAAAGAAGTGGGAGCTGTGACCTAGCCAAGCTAACACATCAGAAAGCCACCACAGTTCACTCCTTGTCAACCTGGAACCCATACATAGCTCCTCAAGCCACACATAATCTCCAAATAAAGACAATGACTCCATGTTACATCTCTTCAACATGTCACAACTATCCAGAGTGCAACTGGGACTCATTGTGAGATTGGACTTCTTTTTTTTTTTTTTTTTTTTGGGGAGAGATTTTCACTATAGGGCGCGTGCGCTCGCCAGACAGACACAGAGAGACATTAGAGACAGAAAGTGAGAAATCACCACCCAGGGGGGATGGTCACGCTGCAATCCCTTCTCCTCCATTCTCCTCTCGGGATCTTGGGCACGCATGCACACGCGCCCGGCGTGTTTTAAGCCACCGGGTCTGGGACGCGAACCGCGGTCGACTACGTGTGAGTCCAGTGACATAGCCATTACACTAACTGCTGGTTCCCTGGACTTCTTTTTTTAACCACTTTTTCACTCTACTACTTTTTCACGCATTAGTTCATACTTCATTAACTTTCACTTTTCCTAAATCACTACCTCTGATCTTTTCAAGGCCAATATTCTTTTTAGTTTATATCTATCACTTTTGTTAGAGAAAAATCAACTTTACAATATGACAGCAGTTGACTTTTTAATGGCTCCTTCTCTCTCTCTTTTTAAAAAAATTTATTATCATCATAATCTTATTTATATTACATTGGATTGCATATAACTTTACAGTGTATTACATTGCTTTTTCAAAAGGAAATGCCATGCATGTCAGTCAGTACAGAGACATCAATCTCCCCACTTCATCCTTCAATATCTTTTCAATGTTTTTCCCAATCATTATTATACTAAACTCTTTTTTTTGAGAGTTTTTCTTTTTTTTTTTTTAACATAGGGCACATGTGTTCACCAGACAGAGAGACAGAAAGTGAGAAATCACCCTACAGGGGGATGGCCATGCCACAATCCCTTCTCCTCCATTCTCCTCTCAGGATCTTGGGCATGCACACACCTGCGCCCGGCATGAGTTTTAAGCCACCGGGTCCAGGACTCGAACCATGATTGACTACATGGGAGTCCAGCGACATAGCCATTACACTAACTGCTGGCCCCAGCTCCTTCTCTTAAAACATTTTTCATTAGGAGTAGCAACTTAAGTTACCTCAGGAATGCTTATAAGGCTCAGTGCTAAATATAATTTATATATAATTTAACCCATAACAACTGTATATAGGTCTTACCTTCCTTCTCCAGTTAGGAACCTGAGCCTTAGATTGGTTAAAAAACTGCCCAGTATCATAGAGCTGGTACATGGGAAAAACTGGAATTTCAAACTAGTGATGCAGAAAATAATGTTTAACGCAACTAAGATATTTTGAAAATTTCTGTTACGGTTTCTTCAAGGGTGGTCTCTAGCCCATTTATTCAGAATCACCTGGTTCACATGTTCAAAATGCAGATTCCTGGGCTCAACCTTAGACCTAGCGAATCTGCATCTTTGGAGGGAGACCCAGGTATCCGTAGTATTAACCAGTTTCCCAGGTGATTTTTATGTGCTCTATAGTGGGAGTAACTCTAAAGCATGGAGTATAGAAAAGGATTTTCAAGGATGGACCATGTTTGCTATTGGCTAGGTTTCAGTTGTTCATGTTGTTGAAAAGAAGTGTTGAATGGTGCAAACAGCTCCCTAGGTAGGTTAGGGCCAACAAGAAGGGAGATTTTTCCATTGCTTAGAGAACAGGTTATGCTAACTATGAAAGTTTATTCTTCACACAGAATTTCCCCACTTTTCCCAGAGGTTCTAGGAATGGGTCCCTGCCAATACCACATATCACATGCTCAGAGGACCCATCTCATCACATAGATCAGTTGCCCAGATAAATTCAAACACCGCCATGAAATGCTGTTATTACTATCCCCAGTGCAATAGAAGAGGATTGGATGGACTGATAGTTCAGATTACGATGCAATTTTTGGTAACAAATATATACACCAGAGATTTATAAGACCTTTTCATTATCCTGGTTTTGCACATAAAGGCAAGGGTGGGAGGAAAGGAGGCCAAAGGGATTTTTGCAAGGCATATGATTAGAAAATAGAGTGTTGGGGGGAGCCTATTCCATTCCCAAGTCAGATCAATCATTATTCCAAAGTGATCTCTAATCAAAATCCAGCATATGGTTTTTATTAATTTGGGGGCAATTCCCCTACCATCTAGTGTAATAAAAAGGATATCATAAAAGATTGATATCATAAAAGATTGTAGCATCCCTTATCAAGCTAGCAAATAAGAAGTGTAAAATCCAAGATAATGAAATAAGTTGAATTGCTTCACCATCCCTTCCTGTTTTTTTATTATTATTATTATTTTTTATTGCTGGAAGTTCTGAAGGGAACAGATTCAGAGCTGGGTTATGAATAGATGATAAGTTGACTTCCAGCATGAAACTGATACCAAGGGCCCAAATCCCCTCAACAGCATCCACGTGAAAGCAAAGTAGTATCTTTAAGTTCTGATTTTCTATTTTCTAACAGTAGAAAACAACCAACA
>NW_006159536.1:3019507-3023476 GCF_000334495.1 Tupaia belangeri chinensis
AAAGAGTGTTTTGGTTGTCAGTTGGTTTGGAGAACTTTTGTCCCTTTTTGTATTGTACAGGTTCACATCTCTTTCTCTAGACCTAAATCTTGGGGCAATGGGATCATATAGTCCTCCTATGAATATGCCTTAGGGCCTTAGAGTGGTTAAGAAACTGCCCAGGATCATATAGTTGGTACATGGGCAAAACTAGAATTTCAGCCTAGTGATATGGAAAATAATTTTTAACACAACTAAGATTATTTGAAAATTTCTGTTATTGTCTCTTCAAGGGTGGTCTCTAGTCCCATGAAACATGACGTTGTTCCTCAGGGGAGGCTGGCGCTCAGGCTCTTTTTTTTTTTTTAGATTTTTGCTATAGGGCATGTGCACTCACCAGAAAGAGAGAGACAGAGAGACAGAAAGTGAGAAATCACCCCCCGGTCGACTACATGGGAGTCCAGTGACATAGCCATTATGCCAAGTGCTGGTCCCTCAGGCTCCTTAGTGCTGTTATTGTGGACTCCTGAAATGTAACCTCGAATAGAGCCTGGGAATGAGTGTGCATTAGTAACATAGGAGGGAACACACAGCTACCTCAGGGAGCTGCTGTCAGTGTTAGGAGAGGCTGGGAGGGAACCCAGCTGAGTGCTGTGTTAGGTATGTTTTCCCAGGTATCTCATTCACCTTCTCAAACATCCTTGAGGCAAGGATTATTACCTCTTCAATGAGTGTGCTGTGTCTTGGAGAGGGTCAATAATTTACTCAAGGCCCTACAATTTGTTAGGGGTAGAGCAGGAGTCCAATCAGTCCTGACTGACTGAGGAGGATATTCATTTCCTTCCCTTGGTGTCTGCTGAGGTGATAGGGCTTCCTTCCAGTCACTGTGGCAAGGGGGCAAAACCAAGAGTGGAAGGAGTCCTTCTGTTCTGTGTCCTCTCCTACAGCTCTCAGTGCAGCCAGGTTATGTGCACAGAGGAGGAGGTGGCGTCAGCTGCCTCATCTTGAGATAGCCTGGACTTTTTCACAAGGAGAACAGGTTATTTTAGGGCTATCAAGGTGTGTAGTTCTTTCTTTCTTTCTTTTCCTTCCTTCCCTCCCTCCCTCCCTTCTTTCTTTCTTTCTTTTCTTTTTTCTTTCTTTCTTTCTTTCTTTCTTTCTTTCTTCCTTTCTTTCTTCCTTCCTTCCTTCCTTCCTTCCTTCCTTCCTTCCTTTCTTTCTTTCTTTCTTTCTTTCTTTCTTTCTCTCTCTCTCTCTCTCTCTCTTTCTTTCTTTCTTCTTTCTTCTTTTTCTTTCTTTTGTGAGTCAACTCTGTTTTGGAGAAAAAATTCAGAACCATGATATTTGTTTTGCCAAACTGCTGAACACCTGAAATACTCTGCAGATTGCCATAGCATAAGCTTTCAAAATGAATGATCATAGATGGGATAAATGATGAAAAAATGGACAATCGTTCCACGTTGTGTGGATAAGGGGATATCTTAGCTCAGGCTGCTCTAACATAATACTACAGATTGGGAGGCTTAAACAGCACATTTATTTCTCACAATTCTGGAGGCAGGAAGTCTAAGATCTTGGTACAGAAGATTAGATTCCTGGTGAGGGCTTTCTTCTTAGCTTGCACATGGCTACGTTCTCACTGAGTCTTCATATGGTAGAAGACAGGAAAAAGAGAGACAGAAAGAGAGGAGAGAGAGAGAGAGGGAGGAGAGAGATATTGGCAGTGTCCTTCTCTTTCTATAAAGACGCTAATCCCATTATGGGGGTCCTATCCTTTATGAACTCATGTAAACCTAATTACCTTCCAAAGAATTCTCCTCCAAATATTATCACATGGGAGATGAGGGCACCAGCACATGAATTTGGGGGAGACACAAGCATTTAGTCCATAACTAATCTGGTCACTTTCTGTTCTGATCTAATCAATGGCAAGATATGACAGGAAGAGGCCTAAATTCAAGAATAACACCAAAGAATAAAGCAAGCAGGTACAGATTCACTGTGATCTCTGCTGCTCTTTTTTTGTAATTAAAATTTTTAAAATTATTTTTTTTCTGTGATAGAGAGAAAGAGAGATATAAGGATCCCAACAGGGTTTTCATGCTGTGATCTACCCCCAGCCTTATCCAGCCAGGAACACAGGCATAAATTTATGCCCGCTATGTACAAAGAGACCACAGAACATAAACCTGGGACCTTCCCTTGTGGCCTTAGCATCACAGAGTATTGTACCACCATGTTATCATTGTACCATCACGGCTAGCCACCTCTCTTACTCTTGAGTGGCTCTGAACCTGAAGTGAGCCCTTGCAGATGGCTCTTCCTTTTTTTTTTTTTTTTTCTTTTTTGGAGAGATTTTTGCTGTAGGGCACGTGCACTCGTCAGGAAGACAGACAGAGCTAGAGAGATAGAAAGCGAGAAATCACCCCCAGGGGGAATGGCCATACCGCAATCCGTTCTCCATTCTCCTCTCGGGATCTTGGGCACACATGCACATGCCCCCAGCATGAGTTTAAGCCACCGTGTCCGGGACTCAAACCCCGATCGACTACATGGGAGTCCAGCGACATAGCCATTACGCTAACTGCTTGTCTCTGGCTCTTCCTTTTTTTGAAAGACTTTTTGCTATAGGGTACATGTGCTCATGACAGAGACAGAGAAAGTCAGAGAGACAGAAAGCAAGAAGTCACTCCCTGGGGGATGGCCATGCTGCAATCCCTTCTCTTCCATTCTCCTCTCGTGATTTGGGGCATGCATGCACACTAGCCCAGCATGAGTTTTAAGCCTCTGAGCCTGGACTTGAAGCACAGTTGACTATGTGGGAGTCCAGCGACATAACCATTAAGCCATTTGCTAGTCCTGCAGATGGCTCTTCTAAGGGAGGTTTGCAAAGAGCCTTTTCAACTGAATAAATTTGTTTTAGGACTTAGTAAGTAGGCACATTAAAAAAAACAGACCAAAAAACCCCAACTTATACTGTCATTCTTAAGTAATTTTTTCAACCTTGATGCTTGGAAGAGAAGAACTTCCTTGCAACCTCAGCATCCTGGTTCTAAAACTCGAGGAGCATCTTAGGATATTTCACAGAATGCCCCATGCAATACGTGATGTGCAAGAGACATTTAACATTGAAGGAACATTTCTTAGATTCAAATGCAAGAGAATTATTTAGAGAGAAGCAGAAGCCATCCAGTTTGGCAGACAGAGGTGTTTCACTAATAGGGCTAACAATTTAGAGCGGAATGTCATCAATTGCAATATAAATTTACTTTTTATCTAATGAATTTTAGTGGCAGCTTTTTGCCATTACCTCCGGAATCTATAAGAAACAGAAAAACCTGCCTGAAAACTTACTCAATAGTCTCTAAACAAATTCTTTGGCATGAACTCAGCTCCATGTCTAAAACACATTATTTTCTCACAAAACATTTTAAATATAGCACGGGAAATATTCATCATATCGCTTGTACTCACTGCAGCCTGGATGCAGACTCTCTTTGAGAAGTCTTATCTTTTTTTTTTTTTTTTGCATATCTTATTTTGTTATTCAAATGATGAAGCATATTTTGTGTGAAGTTACACCTTTTTAGAGGCAGATTTTGTTCTGGAAAATTGGTGCGGCATTTCTATTTCTCACATCTTTACATAACTGGTTTCTTGTCAGCAGATGCAACTGTGTTCGACAAACCAGCCCTATAATCTGTATCCCTGCAGGTACTAAACTTCGGTACATTTCCAAATCTCTAATTAGGATGTATACCTTCCCCAGGAAGAGTGTAAAAAGTGGACAGGTGTTTTTCATGATCTGGAATTGTTCTTTTTTCTGAATTTTGATTCAAAACACAGACCCTTGTCACCTGAGAGTCAACTTTGTCCTCTATTTAACCTTTGAGTTTAAACCTGACCGGCTTGCTAAAAAGAGCACGTTTCTCCTTAACCATCGCAGAGCGAGTAACTGGACCACACAAAGTCCACGTTGACCTCAGCTTA
>NW_006159536.1:3023910-3042149 GCF_000334495.1 Tupaia belangeri chinensis
GTTCAGCCAAGAGAAAGAAATCCATGATGCTTTTCTTTTTGTTCTCTTTTTAAATGGCATTTTTGACATTAGAAGGTGGCATTTTGCATTATTGTCAAATACCAAAATCACTGGACTGCAAGCCAGGTGCTTTTCAGAGAGGCTGGTGCTATAATATTTGCCCTGTTTATCCTTGGCTCTCAAAGCTCTAGCCAATATTCTCACCCTGATCCCCTAGGACCCTTCTAATTAGTAGGACCATCACATTACACAGCTGTAGGGGACACTGTTCACCTTGTATTCTGTATGAATGGCACTCCTGGAAACGTGCCCCTTGAGTTTTATATCAGAGTTACTCTACACACTATTTTAACACAAGGGCAGCTGCACCATCAGGCAAGAAGACTTCATACCAAAAATCTTTGGGATTCCGTGTCAAGGCAGGAGTCTCACTCTTCTTGGAAAGTAGCTCCTCAGCTTCTTTAATGCCCTTAAACTATCCTTTGGATGATGCCTGAAATTCCATTATTATTTGTATCCATTTTCTATCTGTTGTAACACATTATAAATTTCACAGTTTAAAAAATGGAAATTTGGCCTGGCCAGGTGGCAGTCTGTAGTGTGCAGTACTGAAGTACTGGAAGCCATGTGGTCATCTATGGGTTTGTACTCCTGGGCTGGCTTGAAAGCACACCAGGTACATGTGGGTGCCCAAGATCCTAAAGAACTAGAGAACTGGGAAAGGGAATTAGCAGAATGAAAAGACCCTATTAAGGATGGTTTTTCTCTTTCTCTTTTGTCTTGTAGTTCTTAGGTTAAAAGTCCAGTATAGGGCTAACTGAGCTAAAATCAAGGCACTGGCAGGGCTGGACTCCTTTCCAGGGGCTCTAGGAGAAAATTCATTTTCTCGTTCATTCAGATGTTGGCAGAAATCACTCCATGTGTTTGTGGAACTGAGATCTCCACGTTCTTTCTGGTTGTCCGCTCTCAGGGGCTTCTCCCCATCTTTGTAGGTAACCTCCTGTACCTCAACCAACCACAGAGCTGTGAACCCTTCATGCTGTCATCTCTGTAACTTTCTGCCATTAAATTTTTCTCACTGAAGTGGAGAAATGTCTTCTTCTTTAAGGGTGGACATGATTAGCTTGGGCCCATTTGGATAATCCAAAAGAATCTCTTCATCTTGAGGTCCTTAACCTTTATCAAATCTGCAAAATCCCTGTTGTCATGTAACATAAAACATTCACAGGTTCCTAGGATTAGGATAAAGGCATCTTTGAGAGGCCATTATTCTGTCTACCATATTATTCATTTTATTATTCTGCTTTTTAAAATGGTTAAACATTAAAGCCAACTATTTATTGAGAACCTGCTGTGTTTGAGACACATTCACTGATTGTTGTTGTTTGCTTTCATCCACGGACATATATTTTTCTCATTTAATCATTTCAATGTCCCTATGAGGTAATATCAGTGTGTCAGCCAAAAATGAAATCAATTACAAGTCATGGAAACCCCAGTCAATGCTGGCTTGTTATGTGAAAATAAAAAGGAGATACATAGAAGCTCAGTGATGGCCACCCCACAGACCTCTTCTTTAGTGGTTAATAACATGGGGTCTGCAGCCATTGCCTGGATTCATATGAATTTCATCCTCTACAACTAGGGATAATGGGAATGATGGAGCAAATTAATTAATATATTTAATATGCCCATAACCACACCCCGTGCATATTAAATATTCAATGCTGGCTATCCTAAATGCAATCATTGCTTCATGATCCTTGGCATTTTAGGTTTTGGTCTCATATGTTCATATCTGTCACCTCATGTTTGCAAAGTGGCTGTTGTGCATTGAGGACTCTGGTATCATGAGTCTTAGCTGTAGACTGGGCAGAGTTTGATGAAAGGGCTAATGGGAGGTGTAGATATAGAAGGAGACCTTGTGGATATTAAATACTTTTATGGATTAAATTGTGTTTCCCAAAATAAGTTTAAGTTTTAACCCCTAGTAGCTGTGAATGTGACATTAATTACAAATAGGATTGTTGCTTATGCAATCAAGTTCAAAAAAGGGTCATACTAGATCAGGATGAGCTCTAATCCAATGTTTAATGAAACTTTCTTGTAAGAGGGAAATTTGGACTCAGAGACACAGGTGGAGCACCATGTGCCCAAGGAAGCAGAGATTGAAGTGATACATTTATAAGCTGAGGAACCCCAAGAATTGCTGGCAGGACATGGAACAGATTCTCCTTAGGGCCTCCTGAAGAAACCAAAGTCATCTCCAGAACTATGAGAGAATAAGTTTCTGTTGTTCTAAGCTACCTAGTGTATGGTATTTTGTTATTCAGCTCTAATGACCAATACAGATATCTTAGAAACTGAGGGTGAAACCAAGAGAGACTCACTCAGTAGAGAGAGGGAAAGAAGAGGTTAGCATTGAAAAGACAAAAATTTATGACTTTTATGATGTTCTTCAAGTGTGTAAAGTTTGCTGGAGTAGTCCTCTCTTTCTCTCTCTTTGTAAATTTTGTTTTCTAAATTCATGATGGGCATGTGCACAATAATGAGAGAGAAAATCTCCACCTCAGTCATGCTGTAATTCCCTTCCTCCTGCCCTCCAGATATGTGGGCATGTGTGCTTATCGGAGGTCAAAGACTCAAACCACAGTCAGCATGTGTTTCCAGCTCTGTAGTTTGGTACACCGCCAACCGTGCCACTGAGATTGGTCTGCTCCTTCTTTATAGAAGGGTCTATGCCAGACGAGACTAGGCTATTTGTCCAACATCCTGAGATTCAGGCTCACTAAAGCAGATTCAATTCGGTTTCAGATGAATTTATTGAGGTGAGAGTCAACATCTTTGGACCTTTCCCCAGAGTTTGGAACTCTAGTGAACCTTACCCAATTACTAAGTGGAATTCATTTTCTAACGAACATGACTGGTTTTAGAGCCCTTTCAATGATATATTTGACTTTTCCATTTTTTTCCCCGCAACTAGTAAAAGGAACCACATTGTTATTATTTTAAAAATGTATTTATTTATTTATTTGGCAAAAAAGAGCCATCCCAGCAGGATGATGTAATCTGCCCCAGCCAGCCATGATCACAAGCACATTTACATGCTCTGGGCATGTACAAAGAGACTTCAAGACTCGAACCTAGGACCTTCCTATGTCACCTCAGCATTGCATTACTGATGTGCTCCATAGCTAGCCTGGGACTATATTACTTAGGAATAGTATTCCCTCAGTTTTGAGAATAACGGGTATGGATTCTTCCTTTTATGATAGAGAACTCAAGAAAGAGTCTTTCATGCAACGTCTCAAGGCCAGGGTTTTAGTCTTGGCTACGATGCTGGTTAGCTGGGTGACTTTTAGCCATTTATGCCATTTTCTAGGCCTTACATTTTTCATCCATTACATAAAGGGGCTAGGTGAGGTCAAATGTTTCTTATTGTGGGTTGCAATCCATGTGGATAGTGAAACCATTTCAATAGATCATGACCAAATTAAGAAAAATGAAAAGTAGTAAAATAGAATATATTAGAATCAATTATAGACGAGTTACTATTTTTATAAAACCTATATTTTGGGCAACAATGTATGTATATGATAGTTTGATAAATGAACTATATAGCTTAGTGTGCACCAAGGTCAAAACATGCTCGAAAAGCACCAGACTGAGTAAACTTAAAAAAACAAATTTAACTAAAAAATTTCTTTTTCATGTTTTAAAAATTTTACTTTTTAAAACACATTCAGTCATTGCATGAACTTTGATGCCCACTCTAACCCTAATGTAATTTGCAAGCATTGGGAGGAAAAGCTTCTCTTTGATGCTCTTTATACTGGGATACAGTCTGGTTTATCTCTGGCTCTTCTAGGAAACAGCCAATGCTCCTGCGGTCACCTGCTGCTGGGTGGTGAGAGCAAGCAAGAGGTCCCTGGGCAGGTAGCAGAACTCCAGCCAGGAGCTAGAATGGCTGTGAGTCAGGCAAGATCCCCAGTTTGGGGACCAGCCAATGGCATAGTTGGTTACATTGCTGGACTCCCACGTAGTTGACCATGGTTTGAGTCCCAGATCTGGCGACTTAAAACTCACACCAGGTGTGTGTGTCTGTGTGCCCAAGATCCCGAGGGGCGAATAGAGAAGGGATTGCTGTGTGGCCATCCCCCTCAGGGAGGGGATGATTTCTTGCTTTCTATTTCTCTGTCTCTCTCTCTCTCTCTCTCTGGCGAGTGCAACCCATAAGCCCCATAAGAAAAACCTCTTCCCCTCAAAAAAAAAAAAAAAAAGATCCTCAGTTTAGAAACCAACCAGGGCAGCAGTCTCTCAACATCCTGGTTCCATTTCATTCTCCTTTAGTTTATCTTGGGATCCTAGGTTTCAGCCAAACATCCTATATCCTCCAGAAGCTGCTCTACCTTCTGGAAGCCCCAGGAAACCCCTGGTGTACTCCATGGCATGGCTCAGAGTGTCTAAGTTTCATTTTGACACTAAGCTTGTTACTATATCCATTTGTACTGTAATTTACTTAATAGTTACCTACATAACTTTTATTTTTAGTAAAAACTTACTTGATGACAGTAATTGGAAAAAACTAGGATCATCTTGTCCTAAATAAAAGACAATCATACAATTAATGTAATGAAAACAAAACAATGTTACTAGATGAAAGCTAGGGCCTGCAGAAATCTGAGGCCTGCTCTCCATTTGCAAAAGAGATCAGCAAGTTGATGGATGTTGAAGAACTAGCAACTGACCTGGACCAAAGCAGAGAAATGGAAAAGAAATATTGGGTCATTGGAAAAGTCACCATGTATTTTTCTATGCAAAAATAGTTTTCTCATGGCACTTGTTTGCTCAGCACCATCTAAAATCAGATTCTTTGTGAATATAGGGGTTAATAATGGTAACATAGAGCCCCCATTGGCTAAGGTACTAAGTGCTTCATGTAGACCTGACACCACTCTTTGAAGTCAGCATAATTATCACCCCTCTAAAGACAGCTGAGGCTAAGAAATGGTAACGACTAAAGTCACCTAGATTAATGCAAGAGCTGCTTGCGACCCATCTTCCGCAGCACCCTTGGCTCATCTGCCATATGTAGAATGGGGGTGGGATGGGGGGAGGGAATTTCTGCTACTCATTGTACCACAACCTTGACCCAGTATGACTGTTTATCAACCCTTCTCCAAAGAGTTTTCTGGGCAGAGGGATGGAGTAGGGTCTGAGTGATCAAGAGGAGTCAAGTCTTAGTAAAGATCCCAGAGAAGGGGACCAGCAGGTGGACTGATGGTTAAGGTGCTGGGCTCTCATATAGCCTACTGTCGTTCAAGTCCTGGACCTGGCAGCTTGAGAATCATGCATGTGTGCATGAGCATGCATGCCCAAAATCCGAAGAGGAGAAGGGAGAGTGGCATGGCAATCTCTCCTGGGGTGTGATTTCTCACTTTCCCTCTGTCTTTCTCCAGTATGCGCCTTATGGAAAAACCTTAAAAAAGAAAAAGAAAAAAAAGGATCCAAGGACACTACTGAGGGTGGATGGAGATATTTTAAGGCCAGGTCCCTGGGAGAGACCATGACCAGAGCATAGCTGACACCTTCTGCTAAAAATATTCAAGTGTCTCCACCTGGAGCCTTAGGGACAAGGGCCTGCTTGTGTATTGGAGAAGCGGGTGTGATACATCGGCAGAGGCAAGTTTCATGTTATGGAACAATGCTACTTCTGTACACTTGATATCTGCAAGACAGCTGATCTGCAGATATGCAAATGCCCATTGATCTAATGTGTCCTTCACTGGGGGTCTGTTTGCTGTCACTTGATTCTGTAGAACACAGCCCAGAGGGCAGGTGCCTTTGAAAGCGGGTCCCAAAGCAGTGTGGTTGCATCTCTCTGAGGCTTCCCCTTGAAACCCTGGATGAAAAGAAATCACTGTGAAGAGGCATTGCCCAAGGCCAAACATTGTCACACCAAGAAGGTGAAGAGAGGGTCAGGAAAAAAAAAGGACAAAGGCTACCTGGAGAGCAGGGCTGGGACTAGGTCTCCCTTTCCTCTTCCCCATTGTGCCATCCCACCCCTGGGTGGTTGGGAGGCAAGATGGGGGGAAGGTACAAAGCCAAGTCCCACTTTCTAATCACCCAGGATGTCACTTAGCTAAGGGATTTTGACTTCCAGATGGTAGAGGTATTGGGAGCCTTGGAGTTGGGAGGGTATAATATGACTAAAACCTGCTTTAATAAAGCTCGGGGCTGAGTTTGAGCTGCCCTCTCCATAAATCTAAGGGCAACAACACAGCACTCTCTGAAACTCAGCAAGACAGCGTATTGTGGGGCTGGGGAGGCTCTTAAATCTAATCGACAGCTCTTTGAGCAAAAATACAGCCGTGACTGGAGGACAGAAGTGGCTGCATGCTAGCGCATATCCGAGGGAGCCTGCACATTTCCCAGGTGATAAGAATGCTGAATGGTCTGAGCTGAGAAACCTTGGAAAACAATTAGCCAGAGAAGCAAGATAACCTGTTGAAATTATGGCCCTGCACTTTACTGCTCTTAATAAATTTTCTGGCAGCCTCTCTCCAGCTCAGGGGCCTGGTCTGCTTATACCTTTAATAGCTGGGGGAATTAAGTCATCAAAGTTTCATCTACCTGTCTGACTTCAGCCACAAGTACAACTTATTTGCCTGGATACCTTTCAAAACTGCTGTCTACATAGATTATAATTTAATATATAGAGGAACTAACACAAGGTTGCTTGTTTCTTGAGTCTAAAATGTCAAAATCTGCAAGTACACGATCTGAATTATCTTCAACATTGCATACACTTGAAATGTAATCACAATGTAAGCTGTGAAGAATTAAAAGAAATTACACTGAGATTTACTTTTATTTTGAATTATTTTTAAAAAAAAACATGACAGGCTCTTCTATTAAATCTTTCTGCCTCAGCCTCTCATGTCACTGGGATTACAGGTGCACAACACTACATTCTGCCTTTAGGTTGGACTGGGGACTTGAACCTAGGTCTTGTATTTGGTCTCAGCCCATGCAATCCATGTCTTAGTGGATTCCTAGACCTGTGATTTACTTTTCATCTCCACTCTTTATTGGTGTAGCAAGAAGCATAGGCTCTGGAAGCATGGATTTGATATCAGAGCCACAACTCTACTTATCACAGCTGGTTCTCAGTCTCTAGGTCTCAGTTTTCCCATCTGTAAAATGGGGATAATACCCACCTTATTGATGTGATGAGAAAATGAGATATATAGAGGAAAGCAATTAGCGTCGCTCTGTACAGCAGTAAACATTGGCACTCTTTCTAGGGAGGGCTGAGCACTTTTCCAGTTCAGCTTGTATGCTGTTTCCATTGGGCTAATTCAACCATTTGTGTGAATGACTTTCTAAAGTGCCTTAGTCAGTCCCCAGAGTCCCTAAGCAATTTGCTCTTTTTGAATCTGAAATTCCAAGGGTCAGTTAATTCATTTAAGGCTCTGTTTTCTCATAAGGTTAGAGGATTAAATAGAATAAAGAAAAATTACTTAGGCCAGTATCTGGCTTTTATTATGCACTAAGTAAATATTAGTTATTATTATTAACTTATAACATTGCCCCCTTCCCCAGAACACACATACTTGGGGTTGTGGACTTAGTTCGCCAAAGAGATGCTCGTGCTCTGTTCTTTATCTGGAAATCCAATACTCTGGTCTGTTTACAGTCTCCCCATTTATTATTATTATTTTAGAGAGAGATTTTTGCTATAGGGCATGTGCACTTGCCAGAGGTACAGAGACAGAAAGCAAGAAATTGTCCCCCTACCCCCACCACCAGGGTGGATGGCTGTGCTGCAATCGCTTCTCCTCTGTTTTCTTCTCAGGATTTTGGGCACACATGCACACACACCCAGCATCAGTTTGAAGCCACTGGGTTCGGAACTCAAACTGGAGTTGACTACATGGGAATCCAGTGACATAAGCATTACACTATCTGCTTGTTCCCATTCTTTCCATTTTTAAAGACTATTTCAGGTATCACCTCTTCCATAAGTTGTTCTCAGTTCAGTCTTCATCCAAAGTAAAAAGCCTTTCTCAGACCTCCCAGGCAGAGTGTGCTGCTCTTAAGTGCTCCTCATATTTCATCTTGAGTTTTGACTCTTTTGAACACACTTCTCTCTTCTGGTCAACTCTCAGGTATTCCAGGGTAGAATCCAAGTCTTGTCTGTAGCCGAGATACTCAGCAGCTTTGTACAGGGTGTGACATGAAGTATCTATTGGGCTATAACTGAATGTCATTTTATTTTCATCCTTTTAGATTGAGTAGGTAGAAGAGACAGAAAGTCAAGGGTTGTTATGGTCTAGTTCAAACAATTTTAAAAGTGATGTCTGGGACCAATGGTTAGCATAACAACTATGTCACTGAACTCCCATGTAGTCGACCGCGGTTTGAGTCCCAGACCCGGTGGCTTAAACTCACACCGGGTGCGTGTGTGTGTGCATGCCCAAGATCCCAAGAGGAGAATGGAGGAGAAGGGATTGCGGTGTAGCCATCCTCCCTGGGGGGTGATTTCTCACTTTCTGTCTCTCTGTCTCTCTCTGTCTTTCTGACGAGGGCACGTGCCCTATAGCGAAAACCTCTCAAAATAAATAAATAAATAAAATGATGTCACATATTCTTTATTTTGTAGCAAACTTAGGTATCTGAGTGTGTGGGGAGGGTTGGTAACAGCTAGTCAAATAAAGGTTCAAGACAAAAGGTTGATCTTTAAAATGGTCAAGGGACCAGCAGATGGCATAATGATTATGTCGGTGGACTCCCATGTAGTCGACCATAGTTCAAGTCTTGGATCCAGAGGCTTAAAAACTCACACCGGGTACGTGTGTGTGTGTGTGTGCCCAAAATCCCAAGAGGAGAATGGAGGAGAAGGGATTGTGGCATGGCCATCCCTCTGGGGGGTGGGTGATTTCACACTTTCTGTCTCTCTGTCTCACTCTGTCTCTTTGGTGAGTGCATGTGACCTATAGCAAACTCTCTCTCTAAAAAAAGAAATGCTGACAGCTAAAGAATCTCTCTGTGACTCTACCACTTCTAGGGGACATGGAACAACTTTAACCATGACAGTGACTTCCCAGTGTCTAGTCAGTGATTAGGAAGGCACACTGGCCACATTTTAAGAAAGAATTTTCTTCTGTTTTTTCTATAGAGTGTATGTGCTTGCTGGAGAGAGAGTGGAGAGAGAGAGGGGGAGAGAGCAAGAGAGTGAGTGAGAGAGAGAGAGATACTGAGAAAGCAGCCCCTTCTCTTCCATTCTTCTTTTGGGATTTTGGGCACACATACCCAGGGCATTTTTCAAGCTGCTGGCTCCAAGACTTGAACTGCATAATCAGCCATGTGGGATCTAGCTGCTTTAACTGCCACGCCACCAGCTGGCCAGAGAAAGGATGTTTTAACTTCAGTTTGGTGAAGTACTCACACACATTGCATGGAGCCCACCCAGGAGTTAGAACAGAATGCCCAGAATAGAGAAGGTTCTCAAAAAATACTTAACGAACCAAGAAAGTTCAGTTTTCTCTCTTCCCTGTGTAGTCCTGGATTGCCTGGCTAGCTTTTCATGCCTCAGTTTCTTCAGTTGTAAAATGTGTGCCTGATGTTCTTTGTAAAGAGAAGCAAAAATTACTGTGATCATGAAACAATCAGCATACAAGGTAAACAATAATTAGTCAGAATAAATATGGCCACTGAAAGAGAAATCGCCATTGTCCTGGCACAACGTAGTCTGTAGTTTCTTTGGGTATGTCTAAATAGCTTTCATTAAATCTTTATTTTTTTGTACCATTGTATGCAGGACTCAGTTCTACATTTACTAATGTAAGAGAATCATTTCAACTCACCATCTACAGTTGTTGAAAGGAACTAGTAATATAAGTGATTGCAAAGCACTTGCCTAAAATCCAAGGAATTATACAATAATAATAGTAATCATCTGTCACTAAAAGTATTTCCATCTTAGTAGGTTGTAAGTAATACATTTTCTCTTTTCTTATGTCTCTCTTTACTCTCTAAATAATGCATTACCCATTGTATTTACAGTCTCCTGGCCGGCTCTTCGTGTTTTAAATTAGAATTTGGCCTGCCCACGTGAGCTAACACCTTTCACCTCGAGAATAATACTGGGCGATCTTTAACAACGGGACGTTGAGATTGATGATTTGAGCTTTGAGGTAGAACGTTAGCAGGGCAGCAATTCAGGAAAAGAATCCTCACACCTCATTTCTTCATTCAAATGAATTCAACAAATATTTCTTGAGCATATAGTCAGAGCCAGGCAATGTGTTACAAATACGATACACCTTCGAAGGCCACACGGATGTGGAAACCAATCATTGTAATACCTACTGGTAATAAAAGTTTTATTGCAAATCTGCAGAAAGTAGCTCAGTAACATACAGGGTAGAATTACCAACTCTGTCTTGGGAGGAGGGGTGTGGAAGGTGACTTGGTCGCTTCATTTTTGGCTGAGCTGCTTCTAGCTACTTGAAACAAAGGAATTTCATGTGGGGAGTTAGGTGTTTCTAAAACCACGGGAAGATATAAAAGAGTAAGCTCTTGACAGGGCTTCTAGAAATGTCTCAGAAGAACATCACATGACTAGCCTGCTGAGGGAGTTACACCCTTGCAATGATCAGAAAGGGATTCAAAGAGCCAGTGTCCCAGTTGTTAGCAACAGAATCATGCTGCCTCAGCTGAGATCTCTGCTCATACAATGGAAAACCATCACACAGCCTTTTGACTCTAATAAGCCAGAGCCTGGGCATTGCTGCAGTAAAACCAAATGCCTCTGCTACTATATTTGCTAGCAAAGCATGCCTTAGCCCTCAGTTTTGTCTTTCAGTGATTGTGGTCTGCTTGGTGGATGCTGGGCCTCATGTGGAAGCCAAGTTGTGAGAAAATCTGGAAAACATGGCTTCCGGAGTTAGTACCGCTAGCTTGCAACAAGTCCTGCTGCAAGAGGTGGGATGGATGTGAAGGAGTCAGTCTTCAATTTCTGCCTTCAAGGCCTCATGAAGAAAGAGCTGCTTGATCCAGTACTTGAGGGACATATGAAGATCCATAGGACAAAACAGGAGGTCAAAGAGAGAACTTTGAGCAAGGGGGCAGCACTGCTTATTGCATGTAGCCATGGTACAGAGCTGTGCAAGTGTATGCCTCAGTCAAATGCATACTGGTAATTCAGGGCTAGCCCCATGGCCTAATGGTTAAGGGAGCAGGATCCTACATGGCTAACCACAGTTTGAATACCAGCCCTGGCAGCTTCAAAAATATGCTTGGCATATGTGCATGCATGCCCCAAATACTGACAGGATGGAGAAATGGAGGAGAAGGAATTGTGTTGTGGCCATGCCACATTTGGGGGCTGCTTTCTCCCTCTCCCTCTTTCTTTCTCACTCTGGTGTATGTATGTGCTCTCTGGCAATATATAAAATAAAATAAGTTGAAGTAACAATAGCATGAGATACAGACAAAGAACCTTAAGAGATAAGAGATGAAGAGGGAGAGGCACAAGAGACTGATTTTGAGGTTTTTGGACTTCTAGCTTTAAGCCATAAATAGTAGGGAGGCACAGAAAAGTTTTTTTTAAGAGAGATTTTTTGCTATGGGGCACATGCACTCACAAGAGAGACAGAGACGAGACAGAAAGTGAGAAATCTCTCCCGGGGGAACGATTATGCTGCAATCCCTTCTCCTCCATTCTCTTCTCAGGATTTTGGGCATAGATGCACACATGCCCAGTGTGAGTTTCAAGCTGCCAGGTCTGGGATCTTAATTGTGGTCGACTACATGGGAGCCCAGCTACATAACCGTTATGTTCTCTGCTGACCCCAAGTTTTAAAGAGTGTGTGTGTATGCATACATGTGCATCATGTGTGAATGAAGGCAGGGATTAATTTTCCAAGACTGTTGGGAATCTTGTTACCATGGTGTATTGGTAAAAATTGACAACTGGCTCTGCAGAGGGGGAAAAAGCATCCCAATTTGTAGGGTAAGCCAATTCCTATGTTGTAAATACTGCCAACATGGCCCATTTCGAGCTACCAATGTGATGTCACTGAATGCAGAGTTGGGAACAGATGCATACAGTTGGTTCTTGGGTGCAGGTCCAGGACTCTAGCATGTGAGTTAATTCTCAAAACCATCTCATAAGGTGTAAACAATTTCATTTCACAAATAATGCTAGAGAGGTAAATACTATTTGACCCAAGGTTATGCAACTTACCAGTGGTTGAACTTTGTTTTAAATCCATGGCTGCCTGGTTTTAAAGCCAACGTTCTTTCAACAAGAATATGTTGCCTCCAGAGGGGTAATTTCATCAGACCTCTATTTCAGAAAAATTCTTCTGGTAGAAGTGTAGAGCAAGGGTTGGTGTTGTGGTGTGAAAGAGCTCTAGACATTATATAAACAAATTGGTGTATATGTGTCCCAATAAAAATTTGCTTGCTAAAGCAGGCGGCAGGTCTGCAAAGTACAGAGGTTGGTTAGAAGAAAGCAAGGCCAGAGGTGGGGAGGTCATGTACAAGGCTGCTGAAGAGGCTGGGTGAGAGGTCATAAGGCTGAGCCAAGGCATGGTATCAGGAAGCACAGACATATCTGACAGAATTGCAAGACAGACGCTGGCTTCCCTCTCATCATATGGGAATGAAGTGGGGCAGGATGAGACAGAGTTAATGGGAAGATGGATATGTTCCGGACTTTGGGTATGTAACTATGAACATGGTGGTGTCATTGGCCAGGACAAAATCATGAGGAACATGCATCTTTGGTGAAAGCTTATGTTTTCAGTTTGAGCAGGTTGGATTTAAAGGACCTGTAGGAAGTCCAAGTGGGATGTCCAGTAGAAAAGTGGAAATGCTTGAGTTCAGGAGACAAATCTGAGTTGGAGTGATCAGTCTGAACTGTGGCTAAGACTTTGACTTGGAAGGTCTGAGGATAAACCAGGGAATAAAGGAGCTTGGGAAAGATAGGGATAATCTCAGGAAGAACCTTCCGTAGGTAAGGTGGAGTGATTCCAGCATGAGAACAAGCAAGCACACATGTTGGATGTTGCTATAGATGCAGTGGTGGGCTGCTCAGATTCCACTTCACAAACAATTTGCAGAGCCTTGTTGAGTACCTCTCACACACCATCTCGTAACAGTTCCATTTTGCAAATAATGCTGGAGAGATAAGTATAATTTTATCCAAGGTTATACAACTAATAACCCAGCCATCAGCCTCTTTATGGATTGTCTCAGCTGAACAAATCTGCCTGCTCCTAGGTCTTTTCTTTTTCCAGAAATAGTCCACAGCCATTTATTAACACAGTGGTACAAAGGTCCAGCTGAGAAGGGCCATTGTTGCTCCAGAGTTGGCTGAGGGGTTGGCTGAGGCCTACATTGGGATGCCTTCCAGCTCAGTTTTTCCTTCTGCCCAAGTCTGCTTCCTTCTGTTGCCTTCTGAAGGTCTAGGACCCAAGTGCACTCCCCAGTAAAGGTCTCGCTTGCAAACCTCCATCTCAGCATCTGCTTCTTGGGGAACCCAGTGTGTGACAGATACTCTTTCCTCTTGTCTTTGCCTTATTGCTGTTTTTGCCATACGGTACGTGCCACCATACCCTGCCTTATTGCTGTTTTGAATACTACTACTGATGGGATTAGAAGTTGGTATGATGGCTGTGTTGCTGGATTCCCAAGCAGTTGATCACAGTTCGAGTCCCGGACCTGGTGGCTTAAACTCACACCGGGCACGTGTGCGTGCATGCCTAAGATCCCAAGAGGAGAATGGAGGAGAAGGGATTGCGGCATGGCCACCCCTGCTGGAGGGCAATTTTTTGCTTTCTGTCTCTGTCTCTCTCTGATATTCTGGCGAGCACACGCGCCCTATAGCAAAAAAATCTCCAAAAAAGAAAAAAAAATTTAAATAAATACTGCTACTGAACTATTGAACTACTGAATGTTACTGTTCAAGGGTGAGCAGGTTTGGACCAACTGATTCATTCATCAGATTTTAAAGCAAACTGGTAGTGAATGAAAACCAAGACTCTGATGTCTTACTGGATGAATAGAGCTTTATTTTAATGCAAAATAAAACAGGAAAATTTATATACTCATATAATAACATCCAAAATGTTTTCTGTGATACAAATGAGATCATCTTAAAAAGTTTGTAAAGAATTCCTTCTCCATTCTCATATGCCAAAATAGAATTTTACATAATTCATCTTCAGAACTTAGGGACACACTTGGTATCTTAAAAGCAGAAATGTTAGAAAAAGCTATGGTATGGTATAAACAACAGGCTTTGTTTTCTGTTCCAATAGTAAATAGCTCTGCAGATGTAATAGAACATTTTCTGAAAAAGCCAAGTCAGGAGACAGGCTACAAGTCATAGGGATTGGTTCACTTCCCACTCCAGGCTTGGTAGCGAGGTCTGTCTGAAAAGTCAGGCTGTGTGTGATTCTATGCTATTTAAGGACATGACGGAGAAAGAGTTTCACTGAGAAGTTGTAGCTGCCTGTGAGATTCTAGGCTTATTTTAGATCTCTTTTTTCCCCCTCCTTTTTATCAGAAAGGTGACTTTGTAGGGATATCTTATAAAGACTCCTCTGTGGTCTCATAGTGGCATCGTTTCCACCTAAGTCCGCACGAACTGGGAGTGCAGAGAAATACTACTGAGGCTGTTTCCGAATCCAACTCCCTCTGCTTAATTGCACTAACCCTGGACTTTCTGTTGCTCATGGACTCAGAAGCAGTAGGGTGTCTACCTAATTTAACACCAATTTGAAGGCCATTCATTGTGGATTTCAGAGTTGAATGCCGATAGGAATTTATCAGACACACATTCCTTTATAAACCAAACTTCAGTTCTCTCTACCTGTCTGAAATGCTACGATGTTCCTCCAAAGAAAATGAATGCCATGGTTACAGGTTAGGGACAATGAATAATCTCTATAGTCCTGATTTCTGTGTATCCTAGGGGACAGAGAAAAGGGCTTCATGATTTTCCTGAAGTTGTCAAGTATATTTCCTTCAGAGGGTAGATTGAACTCAAAAAGTCCATGAGTATTTTGAAGAGATAATAGATGCTGTTTTAATTTACTTTGTTCTTAGCAAAGTAAAGGCACAGTGGAGTTTCAAATCTCTTGTATAATGGAGCTTGTACAGGGCTTCCTCCTTGGGAGAGAGCAGGTCCCTACCATGCTTCCGGTTGTAAGGCCTTTACTCCGGACTACTTTGTGAGGGTCAGCACATCTACAAATTGTTCCTCAGTATTTATGAAGGATTGGTTCCAGGAACCTCTGTAGATACAAAAATCCCTGGACACTCAAATCCTTTATATAAAATGGCAAAATACAGTTGGCCTACTGTATCCATAGAGGATCAACTATATACCTAAGAATCTAAGAATAGGGGCTTCAGAATAATTTTTTCCCTGTTTTTATTTGCTACTAAATCATGGTTTAAGAGTACGTTCTTGTTTCTGAGCTTGCCTATTATCCACTGATTTAATATTGAGGGAAATGATATTATACCAAGAGTGATAGTGCCATAGCCCATTGTCATTGTGGACTAATAAGATATGTTTCTTTCCCTGGCAGAAGGCTGAATTCTCCTGTATTTTTAAGTTTTTGATAATATGTTTTCCTTCATCTCTCTACTTCTGCAAATAGGGAGAAAAACAGGGCTCCTTAAAATATCTACTGACTTGAGGTCGAACATCATTTTAAGACCTAAATAATGACCCAACAGTCAGATCTACAGATGAGTGAGTGTATGTTGATGGGTTTGTAGCTTGATGTGCCATTCAGTTATTTCAGGGGAGCTATACAGTTCTGTGCTTCAAGAAGATACCTGACTGAGTTTTCCCAAGGCCATAAATAAATCTGGAATTATCTTCTGTGCTAACGTACCTACTGATTATATCCTGGTCTTCTAAAAACTCTAAACAACCTGTTCTAAATACTTGGAAAAAGTCCTGTAACCTCTGAGTGGTGACAATTGGAGGGTTAGTACACAGGCATTGATAAAGTTTTCAATTGAGCTGTTCTTAATTGTTGCCTGGCTTGATAGAGCCTCTGTCACAATACAATGTTAGCTTATTTAGGGCAGGATCAAATGGAGCATGTGTTATACTTCAAGCAAGAAAAGAAAACTTACAATCTATTTTTTGTTCACTTTAATAGACCTTCACATCACTGGCTGCTCCTTGGGATGAAAATGATTTTATTGACTGTGGATAGGACTCAAAACCATACCTTGGAGCAGCTTACCCTGACCCTGCATGCAGAGAGTCTTGTGCGTGCAGGTGGCAACACTGGAGGTGAAACCATGGGCATTCTTCCTGTAAAGACCTTCCTCCAAGGCACAGAATTCTCACCATATACCCTTAGGTGGACTAGTCTTAATTTTAGGATAAGCCTTGGACATGCCCAGCAGTTTACAGAAATTTCTTTAAAATATGAAATATATTAAAGAGTTAATTTTAATGCTTCCAAACAAGTTACATATCCATTTTATCATTTTAAAAATTTGTTTAGATTGAGGGGGAAACAGCATTCTGCATGGTATAGCTCACCTGCACTCCACCTTCAGGTGAGCAGGGCCAAAGATGCTCAACCTCTTCAAACAAATTGCAAACAATCTAAAGGTGCCTGGCTTAAAAGAAATGAGAAAAGAAAAAAACCCAAAAAACAAAACCCCACAACTTGACAATCTATTTTCAAAAGGGCCATTGTAAATTGTAGTTTAGAAAAAATGATATCTCTCGAAGTCCAGCAAATAATACTATTCATGTCTAAAACCAGCAGTTGCACCACTCTTGGTAACAGAATTCTATTTTAAATAAATAAAAACAACTAAACTGAGCTAGATGGTTGCTCTATGTGTTCCATAATACTATAATTTATTAAATCCTATCAGTCAGAAGTATTCTAAATCTCAGCCAAAATATATCTAAATTGAACTCAAGACTTATCTATATGAATGTGGAGGAATGTGAAAAGGCTTCAAATATTTCGAGAGTCACTTAGCAATTCCAATGGCAGCTCCCAGATCTTGCCATTTCTGTTTTTTGCTTGCATTCTTCTATGGGTCAGGTTTAACTTTTAGAAGTCCCATTTTTGTAGAGAACAGCTGCAAAGCTCAGAAGTAATTGCCATTGGGTTTGTTCTCTAATGCGTAAGTACCTGAGAAGGTGGCGTGTCAACTTGGTGAAGCCATAAGACCTTTTCCAATTGCAGACCTTGGCCTTGACTTTTATTAATAAAGATGCTGACCAATTTCATCTTATACCTCTTCTCCTTTCTCCTCTGTTTTCTTTTTCTTCCTCTCTTCCTCATCAAACTTTCTGGAAAGCATTTTTAATCTCATATTTTCATGGTAAATATACATGTTAAAACATACACACACACACACACACACACACTCACTCACTACCGTCTATCACCTGCTGTTTACCCATATCCAAAGGCCAGGGTCAGCTCCTCACTGTCCCCGAGTGCAGATGGGTACTATTTGGCACTGAGTCAGAAATTGGCATCTCCAGGGCATTGCTTTCTGTGCAACCTACCTAGCAGGCCCCCTTTCCCAAGTACATTTAGCTCTCAAGTGGGAGCCTTAAAACAGAGGCCACAGTTAAAATAATTACAAGCAGGAGGTTTGGGGATGACTCTGAAACCAGATACCTCCAAGTGATTGTGTCTGGGACATGGAGGAAGGAAGGTAAGGACCGAGGGAGTTTTAACCCTCTTAACCTGATCGCCTTGGTCCCTGGAATAGTTCCTTCTGGAAGCGCTGACTAGCTTTGCACATCCTCCCAGGACACTAATACTGCATTCACATTTTTACGTTTATATCAAAAGCAAGGAAACACATGAAATGTTTACATCAAATGAGTAGTATAGGGAACCTGAGAAATTCTACAAATAAAGAAATGCAGTCTTCCTCGGGCTATAAAAAATTTCAAGGCGCTCACTAGTCATGTTTGCTGTTTATTTAAGTTTTTCAATAAAAAAACTATACTCACTTATGATGCCTCTATCTTCAGTCTCTCTACTCTGCCACTCTTCAGACTGAACAGCTCTAGTAAGAGGGCTGAGCCTCTGAATGGATAATGATGCCTGGCCGAGGCTGCCTCTGTACGGCCAATTCAATGTGGTGCGTGTGTACACATCAGGGGCGTAGGCCATGCAGTTTATAGCCATGGCTAGCTGCTTTGTTCAGTTACC
>NW_006159536.1:3042180-3051026 GCF_000334495.1 Tupaia belangeri chinensis
GCTGAATTAAATAATTCTGAAAGCTTTTCAAATATCAGGTGGTATTGTTTTTATGGCTCCATCTTTCTTCTTCCTTCTGAGTTTTTTCCTTTACAAACTCCTGTCAAACTCCTGTCCCTTCTTCTTCTTCTTTTTTTTTTTTTTCTGATTAGCAAAGCTTTGCAACTTCAGTGAGAAAAAGTGATTTTGTACCATGGAGATTTCTTAACAGCAGATCTTAAGAAGACCTTAAGAGCAAGGAAGGGCAAGTTGGTGCTACATGTCTTCCTTTCCGGGCGAGGCAGATCTCAGTGGTGTTCAGCTATACAGCTGCAGTCATGGGGTTCTTCTGCCGGGGATCCTGGGTCCTGTAAGGGTACTGGTCTGGACTGCCCCCACGGGGCCCTGGTCTGCCCATTTCCTGATAGGCTGGCACTCTTTGGTGCTGAGGAGGGGAAGGTGGGACATCTTGTCGAAAGGGTCCTTTGTGCTGGGGGGCTGGAGGAGGTGGGTAGTATTGTGGATACCGGAAGTCTGCCACCCTCAGATCTGGGGGGCGGGGATAGCTCCCTTTGGGTGGATGTACAGGATGAGGTCCTGGGTAATATGGAAGCTCCCTTTTTTTGTAGAGCCCTTGAGGTGCTGCAGTCAGATAATCTATAGGATCTGCTGGACCTCCCCTGGAAAGAGAAGAGGGACACATGTTAGTAGATACTAAGCTGTCTGCTCAGCTGAAGACATTTCTCAGGCTCCTCTGCAGTTTGTCATGGCCATTCATTAGGTCTGGTCAATGGTAAGTGAGTAGAGATGATGTGTGGTCTTAAAAAGAAGAGAGGAAACATTCCTCCTTTCTCTCCTGTGTCTTGGCCATTGGAGCAGCCACAAGGTTAAAACTATGTGTTGAGAAGGGCAGAGCAATGAGAAAGCAAAAGTCTGGGTCCTTGATACCATGAAACCACTGTGTCAGCAGGACTGCTTACTCTCAGATCAGCCCCTAAGTAAGCAATGCACTTCTATCTTGTTTATACCCTTCTATGATGGCCTTTACTACAGTAGCCAGGCTAGTTTTCTAAATAAGGCAATGAGTTTGGCTCTCTTAGAGCTGGACTCATTAGGCTCTCTCCCCTTCTTGGCCTTGCTGCAGACTGTCCTAGATATGGTGATGGAAATGTACAGGTTATCTGATGTCACATACCTACTCTCCCCCGCCCCCACCAAGGATGGTATTATTTCTCCTCTAGGTCTGTGAGGTGCTCTTTCAGTGGACTGCAGTCTGTGTTCAACCCTTCTTAGCTGTTGTCATATCCTTATGTGGATCTGTATGCCCTCCCCTCTCCATAGTCCCTAGAAAAAATACCAAACCAGAGCAGAGAAGTGCCCACCTAGAAATGATATATAAAGTGCTTAGTCTACTGTAAAGTCAAGAAGTGCACCAGGCCAGTAGCAAAGCAAAGACTAACCCAGCTATAAGGTGCACACAACGACTAACCCTGCTGTAAGGTGTAATAGGTAGGCACACAGAAAGGGCCAGGGCGAGAATAAACACAGAAAGTGGCCCTGTCTGGATCTCTTGCCCAAAGACAACAAGCATCTTCTCATCTATTTGCCATAACAGAAGCAATACGTCTCTAAACAATGCACAGACGACTGCGTCGTATCTAGCCTGGGGTTAAACAGATGAGTTCTGTTTGCAGCTCTTAAAATCCTATAAACCTTCTGTGCATATAATTACTACCACAGCTTTCCTCAGATCTTCCCGCTTTTTACCAGTACCCCTTTTATGATTTTTTAAGAACGAAAATGGGAACCATAATAATTAAGGAAAAACTCCCCAAAGTTAGAATATAAACCGCTAGGACACTAGAAAGAAATGACAGAACTGCTAAGAATACAGTGTCTGTGGCTAATCAAGCACTGTCAATGAGGGTCAAAATCACCCTGTAATCTGTGCAGTTGGAGGTTAAAACAGCTCTGTAAGTTCCCCCAATCAATGAAGATTTGACAAGCTCCACACTTAGGTGCATGTGGAAAGCAGCCTGTGAACACATCCATAAAGGATGAACGATAGAATTCTTTCCCCACTTTTTTGGTGTCTTAATTTGGCAATGTGTAATAATGAAAGATAGATCCTTGAGCTTGGGGTAATTTACTTAGTGAGAGTTTTCAGATAAAAAAATTAAATTGTTTGCGTACAAGTTATTATAGCATCAGCTGCTATTATTCAGGGCGGCTTGCTTTGCTCTATTTTAAATTGCCCATGACAAATAGAACACAAATGCATAATCTGTCACTCCAGCGCTGGGAAATAAAGAATCTGGATTTCACCTTTCCTTTTTTTCAGACTTTCATTTTTTGGTTGAGAAAATGTCCAGCTTTCATTACATCTTTTATCATAAATATTTTTAACCTCCCTCCCTCTGCCCAACCCCACCACACTTATTTCTATTTCCTTTTGGTTAATGTTGGAGATTTCTGAAACATTAAAAAAAAAAAAACCAAACAATTCTTAACCTGTGCTTTCTCTTAAAATCCACTGAAGATATTTCTCTGCATGAAGTGAAACATGTGGTTTTTCTGCATTCATTTTAAGCCCTTAGGATAAATCACTGACATTTGCAACACACAAACATTATCTGCCTTAAAATGAACATATGACCAGTGTTCCCTCCGGACTCTCTTAACATGAATGTTTCCTGTTTAAAATGGAAAGAGAGAAAGGAAGCATTCCAGGCCTTGGACTTTTAGGATCCTGATCTTTCCCCCAGCTATTTCTCTCTTTTAAAACAGAACATTATAAAAGACAGGAGCACCGTGTTTCATTAATTTTGGGAGAGACAATCCAGATCAAGTGATGACGGGGCAGAAGCCACCCTGTGAAAGTCTGCGACAGTGCAGGCTACATGCACGTGGGGGAACATTTGCTCTCTTCTCCCACACCTCGCCCCTCTGACACGGCCAAATCTCACAGCCAGGAGAAGGGAGGCTTCCCATGGGCAGATAGGGCAGACCTCAAGATAGGGCTGTGGTCCCATATTGCTGCCTCTGAGGGGAGATTTTATGGCCGGAGTGTACTTCTATTGGGGCAGAAACTGAGTGAGGTAGCTGTTCTTTGTCAAGAAATGAAATCATGGAAATTGTCTTTTTCTGTAGAACTCACCATAACAGTTATCATTTTTAATTTTGCAGAGAGAAGAAAGACAATGAGGTGGCCTATAAAAACACTGTTCGAAGTTCAAACACTGCTAGAAGAATGCTTCATTCTTTTGGGGCGAGTATGGTGCTGTTACTTATAATAATCTTTTGCTCAAAACTGATCATTTCTTCTGCCCACACAGCGTCTAAGTTCTTGTGAATAATATCATATGTGTGTGTATATACATGCACACACACACACACATATTTAAAAAGACAATTTTTAAACAGGGAGGAAATTGTCCTCATCTACTATAAAATTTAATGTAGGAGGAAGAAGAAGAAGCTTAAGTTTTAGCTTTGTTAATCTTGAGTTTTCCTTTTCATAGTCTCTTTATTTGTGTGAAACTCAATGTTTGTAAGAAAGTGCAAAAAACAAGCCATTCCAAGGCCTAAGCAATGCTTATCATAGTGACTGATGCTTCATTCTTTGGGCCAGCCTTGAGAAATGCAGGGGCAGCTTCCTTGAGAGATTCAGATTAAAACCACGATCCAAAGAGCACACATATCAGTACTTGCTGAACCTTCATTTTTCATATGACCTAAAGTTTTATTTGTATGTGCTATTATTTTTAAAGAAATACTTACAACTGAAAATATCACTCAAACATAATATTTACTTAAGGAAAGTGAAACAAGTCTATATTCATTTTGTTTATAACATTACATGTTGAAGGACCCGTCATGAAAATACCTCTAATTTTAACTTTTTGCTTCACTTTATTTTTGATTAGGCTTAATTCTAGAGGCCAGAAGGGCTCAGATTTGGCTTGGGAAACTCACAGAAATTATCTCCGGCATACAATTTTTAATCATATAAAAGATGCATGAAATAATGTTAAAACATTTAAGTCTGAACATGACAAAGTTATGTTATTTACATATAAAGAACTTCCTTTACATGGAGTTTTCTTCCTTTTGCCATCTTAATTTGTCACTATTTTCATTAAGAGAAAAAAAAAAAAAGAAAGCAATGGGGATGGGGGGTTGGAAATCAAAGGCTTAGCTAGTGAGATCTCCAGTCCCTGGAGACCAACTATCTTCATTTTATGCAAGGATGGAAGACAGGCTCCTATATTTGCTAAGATGATCCTCTTTGGGAAGAGGGCTCAGTATTGGAAAGACAGTTACTGGCAACCTTTTCTAGAAATGATGTGGCTAGCCTCACTGGAATAGATAAAGAGGCATGCTCAATTTTAAATTCTCCCATCTCTGTATCTATCACCCTCCCAACTGGAAAGAAACGCTCTTCTGTGTTCACCACCATTGGTCATTCTCACCTCATCTCTCATTCACCCTGCCACATGCTACCTATGGACTACACTAAAGTAGGAGCATCTTGAAGCAAGGAACAACTGACTCTCATATGTCTAATCATCTCTCTTGGAGTCTAACACAGAGCTTTGTTAACTATAAGTTTAGCTCCATAAATGGAGGCTGAATTTGTTTAAGCTTGTTTAAAGTAAAGAGAAAATCCACATGCATGCCCAGTAACACAAAGGGTAGGGTCAGAGGTGGATAGAAGAGTAAGAGGAGAAAGCAGACTCCCACTGGGACCCAGAGGTTGACGATGACTGGGGTAAGTCTGATTTCTTTTTTTTTTTTCTCTCAAACAATTTTAATATGAGAAATTGTCCCAAAACAGAGATTCTGTGGTTAGAGCTTGACATAAGTCTTCTAGCCTCTTAAACAGAACTGTAAAGTACAGAAAGGAAACTATTTTAGCCCCATCTAGTAAACATAGAATATGAGTCACATTACGGGTATCTCATATAGTTAAGCCCTCAGTTATAATTGGAATTGTTGGTTCCTGAACACAGGCTTTATAGAATGTGACAAATGATAGTATTACTCACAACCCTGTTTCACATCTTAAAAACACCTTAAGAGTCAAAGTTCCCTAATCAAAGTTTATATTAAAAAATTAAATCAACAGAACTAGTAACAGAAACATCCCTATCTTGGACTCTAGAGAGGAAGCAGGGTACAACCTTGAGCCAAAGAAGAGAAAAACTTATGCCTTAAAGTACTTTTGGACTTTTGGACTTTCACACAGATGTGACCTTGTAGAAAATTTACATATTTATCAAACAAATATGTAATGTCTAATAATTAGATCAAGATACATAAACAGTATTTAGTACTCATAATATTTTTGGGAAATATCAAAATCATAGTTCTAGATCTCTCAATTTCCTGTAGGTAGTGCTTCTACTTAAAATTCCAAAGGATGTATTTTTCTACAACATGGGTTCATCATTGTCAAGTATCATCATACCAAAATACAATAAACAGTATTTCCTTTTATCCAAGGCTTTAGACCTGAGTTTATTCCCTATTATTCCCATCCTAACCACACATAACAGACTTCCAAGATAAATGAACAACTCATGGCTTCCAAATATCTCACTGGGATTTTTATCCCTTGCAGAAGTAGTCCAAGATTTGATACCTTGAACTTACTTGCCAAGAGCTATGTATTCTCTTAAAGTTAACACCTAGAAATCATATTATTTAGAATCTGCCAATTATCTTCATCTCGTTATACAATTATTTTGGCTTCTTCAAAGCACAGTAATATCAAGACTATTAGAGTGTCAAATGCTATTAGATTTCATAGAACCATTCACTTAATAAAACACTAAAGTCATAAGTTACACTGTTTGTCTTTTAGAATCACTCACTCAAAAACACAAGTGTACTATGAGAGTTTTTCATAAACTTCATTCTCTTCCAATGGTTTTGCAGCTTACAACCCATTAGCTCCTCACAGTCTCTTTCATTGGGATCTTTGTAATGGATAACTGCATTTTCAGGGGTGTGAATAATGGTTGTGTAATTCACAGTGGGAAAATATTCATCAACAAGAGCAAATTCATACAAATGAAACATAATAGACCAAACTGTCCTAATTTGAACATAGGCAAAATTTTCCCCGATACAATGATGATGCCCAGCTCCAAATGGCACATAGGCAAACTTCTCTCTGGGTTATCCTGTAAGTGGCAATCAGGATTAAAGTCCAGATGTTCTACCATGAGTCTTTTAGTCTTTGACAGTAGGAGAAACACACACCTGATGCCCTGGAGGAATGGTATACCCTGGCACAGTGTGAGGAGTTTTTGGTCAATATCATATCATAGGAGCTTTAAGTTGTAATCTTTCTTTTATACAGTGATCAAGTATATTTAGATCCTTGAGCTAGTCATAAGTTAAAGCAGGTGGGTCCTCCCCACAAACTTTTTTTATGTTCTATACAACATTTTTCTTGAAGTGTTTTGTTTCTGATCAAAAGAAAAGCCCATCTAGGCACTAGTGATTGAGGATGTATGTTGTCCTGCCGAGAGCAGTCCAATAAGCATCCTTGCTGTTTCATCATCTGTCAAAGAGTATCCATCCTTGCATGTAGACTCTAATGAAGTTTGGAGAACATCATCAATTTTTTTCTTCTGATTTCTAATTTTTGAAGAGGAAAGGAGATAGAGAAAGGAGGGTGGGTTGCATAAAGAGTTGGATTGGTTTCAACACAGATGACTAAACTTTTATCAGGGTAAAGGTTTGTCTTAGTCACGAAGAATGAGATTATACTGCCTTATCTCTGTTACCTAGCAGAATACTTGAAACACAGTAGGTGTTCAGTAAAACTGGGACTGGCATTTAATTGCCTTGATTTACCAGTAAAGCCAGAATGATTATCTAGTGCTTAGGAAATTGAGATCTATCTTGATTCAAAATGAACTGGAAACTGGGTTTACTAAGTGCAGATTAAGTGTATTTATTCAAGAAACTGTATGGACTATATTTTAAGTACCTGGACATGAGGGTTGAGGAACATAAGCTAGAGATTGAGGGGATGCCTAGGTTTCCTCTGTCCCGGTGTTCACCAACCTTTTCTCCACAAGAATACACAAGATGGACAACTTTCATATAGACATATGTGCCCTAGAGAGGCAGAGACAGGATTGTGCAAACTTCTCTACCACCTGCTGTAATTCAATGCCCTTTCCTCCCATTCAAAAAATAACAGGGGAATTCAAGTGAGTGGGAATGATATTATTAAGAGAGAAAAACTTGAGTCTGCTATAATTCATTAAAATAAGGCATTTGTAACCTTCAGTTCTTGAAATATCAGTGACAAATTCTAATGATACAGAGCAGATAATTATTCAGCTGTGTCTCAAGGCTGAGTTTAAGAAGCACCACTGTTTCTCATCTAAGGAGCTCCTATCAGGAAAAGGAAGAATAGATGAAGCTGAAGAGTCACAGAGGGAAAAAAAAAAGGAAAAAAAAAAAAAAACAACTAAGAGACACATTAGTAACTCGAAGATAGAGGAGGTGAATTTAGCAGGTAGATAAATACGGCTGCAGTAGAAAGTATAAAAACCATGAAGAATTTATAGGCAAAGTTAAGTATGTTCGGTTTAGGAATAAGCTTTGGATGGTTCACTTATGAAAAAGCTTCCAAAGGACAGAATCTTGTTCTTCTTACTTTCTATAACATACTGTGTGTGCTATTAGCAGCTGAAACAAAGGCAATTTTTTAACTTCCAAGGTAACCTTTATAGGTTTCCTTTTTTGGTAATAATTGACTTGTGATCAAATTCGAGGCTTGAATAGGAAGAAGTTATGTGATGTAAAACTCCCTGTGCTGAGAGGTGCGTGTACTCTCTCTCAGACCTGTTGTCAGAAAGTTGCCATCTGGCAAAGCCATCCTACTCTCAAGCACGCCACACATAGATTATTTAGTGGCTGTTCTGGTGTCGGTGCTTTCTTCTAGGTTCTTCTACAAATACTGCAAAGCTTTAAAAAAAATCAGTGTAAACTAATATACTTGTAGGCGTTTGAGTCACCCATGCTATGTGGACAGAGATGCTTTCAGTCTGTGTTTAGAATTCCTTCAGTGTCAGGTTTCCAGTTATCGGGCCTTCATCCTTGGTCCCAGCACGAATATGGTGGGCAAGGATTAGCAGAGACCTCTGCAATGTATATTACATAGCTTTGATTTCGGCAGGTTTTACAGAATCATAAAATATAATGATCATTTGATGGCCTATGTTATAGAAATGATAAGGAAAAAAAAATCCACTTTCATCACTCACATTTCCCATTGCATTATGAGGAGAGGGCTTTTGCTCTTTGCAAAGAACTGGAATGGGGAGAGAGTGCAGCCACAGAGCCTTTTGGCCCTTGTCAACACCAAAGAAATGTTTGCAAAGAAAATGAAGGAGAAATGATAATGACTGAGTGGTCAGAAGATCTTTTGAAAACAGTTTAAAACAAATATAGCCTTGATCACCCATATTTAATTCCTTCTTTCAGTTTTTTTTCAGCAATGACCACACATACGAGAACTCAGTTATTAACACACGGAATGTGCAGTGAATCTCGGATTCTATACGACAGTTTGGCAGACGTTATCTGGAAATAGCCCTTAAGGGTGTTTCACCCTGTCACATGGTGGGGAGTATTCCCTAAAGTGGTCCTGCTAAAATAATTTCCTTTATGAGTGGGTGAGAGGATTCTAAAGTGGGAGCTGAGGACAATTAGAAAGGACAAACATGAGAGCATATGTAGGGAAGGAAATCTTGTGGAAAACAAAAGCTGTTCTATGCACCGCAAAAAAAAAAAAAAAAAAAAAAAAAACAAAAAAAAAAAAAAAAAAAACCACGAAAAAA
>NW_006159536.1:3051082-3053350 GCF_000334495.1 Tupaia belangeri chinensis
AGCGTTTTCTATGCACCGAAAAAAAAAAAAAAAAAACAAAACAAACAAAAAAAACAACAAAAAAACCCCGAAAAAAAACAGTCATGAAATCCATTTGAGCGATACCTGCATATAATTACCGGATGGTCTTTTTAGCCACAGAAGAGGTTTATTTAAAGAGAATGGTAACCAAAGGAACAAATCATCCTAACTTGAAAGGCCACTTACATAATCTCTCTTTCTCTCTTTCTATTGTTAAGAGTGGTCCTGGAATTTCAATATCAAAACACTGTGGATTTCATCTAATTGTCATGCAAGAGACAACAGGCAACTCCAAGGTCAGGCTTAGAGGGCCAACAGGTTCCACAGTGTAGGGACCTGAATTCTTAAGGTTGTTTCCCCTGTTCCTTAGGAGAAGCACTACCGCACTACTAGCTTCCTGCCCCAGGTTGCTGCCTGGAGACAGGACATTCCAGGAGTAAAATCGGCTGTTCATGAGGACTGCTTTTCCCTGATCTATTTTAGATTACATATATTTTTAGAGTAATATATACAATTTCTGGAGAAGAGATTCATATATCACTGCCACATCTTTACCTGCCCCCTTTTCCCCAGCCATTAATTTCGAAGCCTGTACGATACGAAGATTTTGAAACTATAATTTTGCATCATTAGAATCCCTCTTCGCTAGGAGCACAGAGTACAGTGAAGGAGTCTTAAATTTTTTTATCCTCGTGTGTGTGGTGGGTGGGGTGGGAAGGAGAAAGCGTTTTGATGCCATGATTTCATTAAGACAGTGGAGAATCTTGCCACAGCAATTGTCTTACTCTGAAATTCAGAAGCAGAAATGTAAGTGCTAGGAAGAGCCACTCTACTTGATGGGCTCGGGAACAAGTTTCGAATGTTGGATTTAGAATTGCAAAGATTCAAACGCTGTGGAGCATAGCAGTGCTTTCCCAGGTGCCTAGAGAGAGACAGGTCCCATCCTAGGCATTTCTCCATGTGAATGTATTTGTTCTCATAAATATGTAGGTACATTATGAGCCCTGCTTTGCACATGAGGAACAGAGAGTTTCCATAACCTGACCAAGTCACCAGGATGTAGCAGGGCCCAGGATTAAGCCAAGCAGAGATACCCAGAGGCCACATGCCTGAGCACTGAACCAGAAGGTGCAGCTTCTGAGCTTACTTGATGCTCATCTGCTCAAAGTGTGTCTCTGGCACCAGGTGAAAGAAACTGGTTTGTATTTAAAAAACACATTTAAATAAGGGGACCAGCAGTTAGTATAATGGCTATGTCGCTGAACACCCATGTAGCCAACATGGTTCGAGTCCCGGACTCGGCGGCTTAAACTCATGCCGGGCGTGTGTGTGCACGTGCCCAAGATCCTAAGAGGAGAACAGAGGAGAAGGGATTGTGGCGTGGCCATCCCCCCTGGGGGGTGATTTCTCGCTTTCTATTGCTCTGTCTCTGTCTTTCTGGTGAGCGCATGTGCCTTATAGCAAATACCTCTCCAAAACAAAAAAAAAACAACAAAAAAACACAAAACACATCTAAATAAAAAAGAATCTTAAGGATGAAAAGGCAGAGAAGTTTTTTAGTGGGTACTTTGGTTTTTAGAAACCTAAGAAATTGAAACTGCTGGTAGAGCTGGGAGAAAAGAGCACAGACAGCATTCCATGTGGGAAGTTTCCTTTGGAGGCCTTGATCCTGTTTTCCTTCCTTAGGAAGACAAAGCTGGCTGGTGCCGCCTGTGAAAATCAAAATGGATATTTGTGTGTGGTCCTGTTTGCAAGGCCCTGTGTTCAAGGTCCAAAACCTCAAATGTTGGTGTCATTAAGAATCAATGACGTTGCATAAAACATGCAGATGGGGGGGGCAACTTCAGAGACAGGTTAGTCTGAAAGGGGGCTGGGCACCTACATTTCTCACAAGGACCCAGATGATTCTGATGGAGACGAAGCTGGCACCAGGCTTTAAGGAATCACACTGTGACTGTGGGCATTTGTAAGACATGTAATGTGTTCTTCAAATAATCTGGAATATAAGAGTAAGTCAGTTGACATGGGCACCTGAAGATAAAAACAACAGAAGAAATACAGAGCTCAAAGCCCTGGGAAGTGTTCTGGGACCATGTCTGTCTGGCGAGTGTGGGAAGCTGCACACCAGCTAGTCTGCCGAGGTTTCTCAGAGAGCAAACAATTACCATGATTGTTTCCCTTCCAAAAACCTGACCTTCGAAACCTTGCTCTGATTGGCCACTAGAATCCCTCAAATTTGCATATCCG
>NW_006159536.1:3053590-3079449 GCF_000334495.1 Tupaia belangeri chinensis
GACACTGCGTCGTCTCTGTGCTGTACCGTGCTGCCCACAATAAACGGACGACACTGTCGTCTCCGTGCTGTAACACTACGCCGCTTGTCCCGGCTCTCACTCCTTCACTCAGGAAACCCGTTCGGCTGTCCCCCCGGGTCGGGACAGGCGAGCACACGCACCCTATAGCAAAAACCTCTCCAAAAAAAAAAAAAAGCACTGGGTAGTGTTCTGGAAACAGAGACACTCTTTTTTTTTTTTTTTTATTTTGGAGAGGCTTTTGCTGTAGGGCGCATGCTCTTACCAGAAAGACAAACAGAGGGACAGAGAGACAGAAAGTGAGAAATCACCCTCCAGGTGGGATGGCCACGCCACAATCTCTTCTCCTCTGTTCTCCTCTCAGGATCTTGGGCATGCACACACACACGCCCGGTGTGAGTTTTAAGCCACTGGGTCTGGGATGTGAACCACGGTCGACCACGTGGGAGTCCAGCGACATAGCCATTACGCTAACTGCTGGTCCCAGAGACATTCCTTTGAGGCTGGCTTGTGAATGGGTGAATGAGAAGCAGATCAGGATGGAGAGGCTGTTGGGAGGCTCATCATGGAGGACTTGGACTACCAGAGGCTACAGGGAGGATTAAGGAGTGTGATGTTTTTATTGGTAGGATTTGGAGCAGGGGAGTAATGTGAATTGCCAGTAAGACAGCCCCACTTGGAGGTACCTTAGGTAACTCAAAGCTTGAGTATAAAATTAAAAACAACTGCCTCTTCCCAAACCTGCTTTCCCCCGGTGGTCCCTTTGGCGAATGACATGATTGACACAGTTGGCCCATCAGAAATCTGGACACTTCTCTCATTCTCACTGTAGCCAGACCTCAGATTATAGCAAATGTTCCCTTGAGTACTTGTAGTTTCTATCCTCTCTCATTCAAAACCTTTTACAACTGGACTATTACAATAGCAATAGTGTATCAGGACTCACAGATAGGCAGGCAGGGAAGCAGGTGAAGTCCTGGGTCAGCTTCACAAAAGAGTAATGTAGCAGCATAGAACTGTAGACTCAGTACACAGGAGTCCAATAGGATTTGGATTTTATAACCATTTAGCCAGTTGCCACTAACTTTCAAGCAATTTTGAGCACATTACACTTACTCTCAATTTTTTTTTGAGAGAGAGATTTTTTGCTATAGGGTGAGTGTGTTTGCCAGAGATACAGAGATATAAAGGGAGAAATCACCCCCCACCCCCCAGTGAGGATGACCACACGGCACTCCCTTCTCCTCTATTCTCCTCTCGGGATTCTGGGCATGCATGCACATATGCCCAGTGTGAGTTTAATCTGGGCTTAAAACCCACTGGGACTTGAACCACAGTGGACTATGTGGCAGTCCAGTGACATAACCATTATGGCATCAGATGGTCCCAAATGGCACAACTTCTAAAAACAACTGAGTTCAGTTTTCATTGGAGATTGTGTGAACATCTACACTTTTTAGATATAAGGCTCTCAAATTTAAATCCCGACTACCTAATTGGTAAGAGTTTTTTTTTCCCCCCATGTGCCTCAATGTGAGATGTGCTTTGAACAATTTTTTTCTTAAACATCTGGTAATCTCCCCACTAAGCTTAAAAGAATAAGTGAGGTTTATAAAATATATAGTCATACGTTGCTGAACGAGTAGCACATGTTTTGAGATATGTGTTGTTAGGTAATTTTGTCATCGTGTGAACATTACATGGTATACTTGTATAAACCTAAATGATATCGCCGAGTACATACCTGGTATAATATAGTCTTATAAGAGCTCTGTCACAGGTGAGGCTTGCCAATGACCACAGCATTGCTACATGGCAAGTGCCTGTAAAATCACTGGGTTTGTTTTCTGCCTTAAGAGATGAACATGTTAATTGTTTAACTGGGATAAGATAGGGGAACTATAAATGGATCAGGGACCAATGCAACAATTAGGAGTACCGAGCTTACTTCTGGGTAGGAAGGATTTGATATCAGCACCTGCCTATTCTGATTTCATCACATTTCCTTGCAGGCTTCCCATGAAAAGAGCTTCCCTCATCCTTCTCTCAATCATGACAGGAGCTTCTTGGTACCACCCCCAACTGAAAGGTAGTAGAGGCATTGAAGGAGGCCTAGCCTGGTTCCAGAGCACCAGTTGAGAAGAGTTTGAATCTCACCTACTTGGTCATAAAGACGGTTGAGTGAATTTGGGGGCTTATTATTTTAATAATTTTCCTAATTTCTAAATAACCATTTATCCAGTTTTCGCCAGATAATACATCAAAGTGTTTCTGGCCTCTCTCTGTTAATTCAGTGTGGAATCCAAGCACCTTGTGATAATTTTCTCTGGAGCATGGAGGGTAATTCTCTGCCTTCATCTCAGTCTGTGCTAAACTTGTTTCAGACCCCAAGCTGGGTCATGTGGACACGCACTCAGCCCGCCCATCTGGGATCCTGTCATTATTTGACAGAGGGCATTGGAGATAGCATCAGCACGAGAGTTTCTATATAACATCACAACGATCTATTCCGTTTCCATGTTTGCAGATGAAATGGATTTATAGCACAAAAATTATTGAACTGTATTGTTGAGATGATTTTCAATAAATAATAAGGGTCACTAAAAGATTCTAAGGGACAGAAGACTTACGCTGAACTTCCTTTTCCTGCCTGGGTCTCTCCACACTTTGGCTGATCATTACGTGGCTGATAAAGACTGGTTGTGAATGCCATTGCAAAGCTTGTATGTTAAAATGTGCTCATATTGAAATTAGAGCATTCTTTGTCATTCCTCCTTCTGCTCTTGTATAGCCTGTCAACGGGGCTCCTTTGGGTTCTATACTTGCCTTTGATGCTGGTAAAAGGGAGCAGCTAGTAAATTCAGGCTTAGAATAGCCCAAACTGATTAGGTCTGTGGAATTCCCCTACTCTCATCAGTACTTCTTCAATTTTTTTTTTTTCAGCTCAAATGTTCTTTTGCAGTTACTAACTGTCCTGAGCCTTCAGTAACCCCCACTCCATGCTCCACCTCCATTCCTTTCATCAAACTAACATGTGGGTCCAGAACCACTGAAGAGTGCTTTTTAAAAAGAGTGAGCACGACAAGCTTTTATTGTGAGTGAGCGCCTTCAGATGTTGTATCCTACATTTGTTCTCGAAGCCCCTGATTGATTAATTTAGTCATTGAACAACTCAAAGAAGGCACTCTCTTGCCTATGTCTTTGAGTGCTGCCTTGCTCTCAGCCGTATTTGGTGCTCGTGCATGTACCAATATGAAATGATTTTCTCCCTTTTGAGCACATGCGTGCTATTGTTAGTATAGCGGCAACTCCAGTTCTTAAAATCAGTCACGAACCTACAGCTTTAATAATTTAAATAAAAGCTTATCATAGAAAAGCAAATATTTATAAGTATGAGTTGTCTAATTTAAAGAAATTAATTAAAAGTAAATGCTGAAGTGATTTAAAACTAAAGAGCCATTACCAAATAAACGTTACTTACCATTTGCCCCATGCCAGCTTACTAATTTCAGAGATGGAATTCTAGGCTGTCTCTTTGCTTTTCTATGCAAAAATACGTCATGACATTCCCAACCACCCAATAGATCTCCTTTGCCTTGTAGGGTGATGCTCTCAGAGTTTTCACTTCTAAGGGAGCTCTGGACACATCGTGCAGTGGGGAGACCACACCACTCAGAGGCAGAAGACTGGACTTGAACTGTGCAAGCACTCAGAAACATGATCCAGGTGACTTACATTTTCTGAGCTTCAAAGACCTCACATGTAAAATGGGGATACTAGACTGTCATTCTTTCCCTTGCAGGGTTGTGATGAGAACGACGTAAAAACAAACCAACCAAGAAACAGACTAATCATACTGAGGTCTTTAATACTTGCTGAATTTGAAGTCACACTCAGTTTGGTTTTGCTTTTTAAATAAAATTGGATCTCTTATATGGAATCTAAGGTGATTGCACAAAAACTGAGAATGAGCAAGAAAACAAATTGATAAACAAATCCAAACTTTATGGATGACTGGGTACAGACCCTATGTGTCCCTTTCCGCCTGAATATATGTCAATGCAGGAAAGTCTCTAGCAGAGATCACAACCTATAGGCTCAACTCTCTCTCTCTCTCTCTCTCTCTCTCTCTCTCTCTCACACACACACACACACACACACACACACACACACAAACACAAGGTCTCACACAGTGTTTTAAAGTTTTTCAGCTAGTTTAAAACATTTGAAAGTTGAGGCTCTCATAAAAATTCAGCTCTCCTGTTTTTTCTTTAAACTCATACTCTCCTTCCTTCAAGGCTACACTCAGCTGAAGCCACCCTCTCCAGCTGGGGAATTAGTCCCCCTTAGGCTCTGCTCCTGCCTGGTGCTCTTATTGACATTCCCCACCTGCCCCTGCAGCTATTAGGTTTGCAGTCCCTGCCCTGAGTGGATAACTCCTCGCCTCCAGGTTTCTGCACAACCACATTCAGTTTCCATCCTCCCTTCAGAGATATGTGCTATCCACATTTTCCACTTAAAAGAGGAAAAGTATCCTGGGAGCTAGACTAAAATTTCTATCACCTCACCTGGTCCACCTTTAAATCTTTAAAAATACATTTTTCCATAAATAGCTTTGTGCTAGAAATTGCTGCAGCAGGGAAAAGGGACCTCAGATAGGAACTCTGAAGACTGGATCACATTCCAGGGACTTTCAGACAAGTCTTTTTTACTTTCCCAGGTCTTATCTTCAACTCTGTGAAACTGAAGGCATTAGAAGAGGTGGCTTCCAATGAGTTGTCAGGGGTTACAGTTTCATGGCCCTGCCAGGAACCACATTGGCTCCAGCCCAAGATGACCCTGGCTCAGGTTACTGGCCTTCATCCTGACCTCTGTACGAGTGACCCTGACTGGACCTCTCCACTTATCTGTGCCTTAGTTTCTCCATCTGTAAAGTAATATGTGCTTTTCTTCCCACAAGAGTGAATGAAATGATATGGGTGAAAGCATATTGGAGGAAAGCTGGGACAAGATGAATCGGAGATCTCATATTACTGTTGTGTCTCAGGCTGCAATTATGAAAAGAAACTTGCCTTGTCTAATGGGATGTCTGGATCCGAATTTGCAATCCCCATTGAAAGGCATTATGCAGCTATTTCCATGGCCAACAAGGTAATGCTGTCAAGTTTCACCCCAGCTCTCAGTAGGATAATATTGAACCTCAGTTAAAGGGTAAATGTGTTTAGGTGGACTCTAATTTACCTCCTCGTTCCATGCATTTTATGAGGAATGTATGTAGTTAACTGTTATCAGGTTGTTAAGCAATTTGATGAGGTGTGAAGTAGACTTTTAATTGCTTTATTTACAACATACTTATCATTCACTAAGATTCAGTTGGGGCGAATTCTCTACTTAGTGGATTAATGTAAGTGTGGTGTAGTGAACTATAATTTGGCAAAACCAGAAGCTGAAAAATAGCCATTGAAATTTTATCAGTCATAGTCATTTGAGAATGGGATATATATTCAGTTGAGGTTTTCTTTAAAAAAATCACCAACAACCAAAATAGGAATTAAATTGTTAAGAAACTTCACCAACATTTGAAACGCAGTAACATGAAAAATCAAGATGGAGAAAGATAATTAAACTTAAATTGACTTGTCCTTCTCTAGTACTTTTTCTGGTAGAAAGGAATGGCTTCAGGGGACCATTTCATCTGTCAGAGTAGGCAATAAAATTACTGTTAGAAGTCAAATGCTTACTTAAAAAATGATTTTCTTATCTTTCCTGTATAGTTCTAGAGTGAATGGTCATCGCACTCTTTGGCTGGTGACAGTGATAAACACTAAAGTACAATCAAGCATCTGAAAAAGGTATGACCCCTAAGGTCTACACCACAGAATTTCACTGCCTTGCCAGGAAAAGAAAAAGATGAGGGACAAAGCAAGGTATATAGGCTCAGCCCTGTGTAAGTGCCCTGGGATACCTATTGTAGGTAAGGTTTCTGAAGAGAGTGTGCATTGGATTTGGACAAGCATAGAGAAGGCCTACATGCGGGATGAACCTATAAATGAAGCAATTGAGAAATTAGGATACTGGTGGAAAAGTTCTGGGGCCAAGAAAGCATTCTTGTTTTGTTTTGTATCTGCCTCAGATATTACTTCTTCCTGATCCTTTATTTCTGATTTGAATGCTCCTCTTGGGAACTTACGGAGCAATGTCAGCAATGTTCCAACCTAAGTCATGATTGTTCATATGGTAAAATGATATAAGATCATGGAAAATCTTTAATATAATTTAGGTATTGTATAATATATATGTCTACCTTTATGGAATGACTCATCACTATATGTAATTACCTGTTTTCATATGTGTCACCAATAAACTGTGAGCTTTGTGATCTAAAGACTATTACTGAGGTTGCTGCTGGCTCGCTAGTGCCTGGCACATGGTAAACCCTCAATACAGTATTTATTAGGAATGTTATCTAGAGATTCCTGTTGTGGGAAAAAAGATTCTCTTTTCTTTAAATGAGTGCTCATTTGGGTTTCAGCCTTGTGCCTTTCTCTCCCAGCAACTGGCATTTTGTTTGTTGCCTAATGACCAAGCTTTCATCGCAGCCACAAGTGCCAGTGAGTGAGTCAGCCTTGACGCTTGCTTGGTTGCCCCATAGTAAACAAGAGCACTGGGCTTGCAGTCAAACACCTGGGTTCAAGTTCTGGCTCTGCCACTGGCTTTGAGCGAGAAATTTCTCTGTGTTTGTTTTCTTCCCTCTAAAACGGACATGCCAATGCCAAGCTCATGGGGCTGTTGGGAGACCATTAAATTAGAGAAGTGGAAAAAAGCACTATGTAATTGACAATGCTCTATTCAAGTAAGGTATTATTACGAGTAGTCGTATTATCCTTCTGCTTTTTCCAAGCCTATGGTTCTGCCTTGCACATTAAAATCCTTCAAGGAAGGAGATTCTAGTCTTGAATCTTAATGTCCATGGCCAGTGCTTTCATTTGCTGTTGGATTTCCTTTGTCTTTTACAAAATTTTCTCTCAGACTGTGCTCCTCTCTGCCTGTGGGACTTTTGTTCAAACTTTAGGTACCTCCCTTTCTCCAATGGCTAGAGCCATGAGGCCTCCTCTTTGTAGTTCATCCTCCTGGGGCTTCTCCTCTTGATTTCCTGCCTCTCTGTCTGTGCTCAGGATTCAGCTAAGCTCCATTTGAGCAATCCTGTCAATCAACACAACCCCTGCTGTGAGCATCCAGAGATGATGAGCAACAAGGTGTTTCGGAGCAAGCAGTGCAGGGTTTCCACTTAATGTCTGACTTTGGGTAGGAGGCTTATCTTCTGTAACATTGTCTTAGTTTCCTTATCTCTAAACTTGGGATAGTCGTGGTTATTTGCTTCCATTGAGTAGCTCACAGGGTTAAATGAGAACGTCTATAAAGCACTTAGCACAGGTCATGGTAAGTAACTAATAAAGGTTGGCCGTTACTATTTTCCCTACCCCAACCTTTTGGTTGCTTATTCCTGATCCATAACTTTTTATGTGCTTTTCTCAGTCTTTCAAATATTCAAATATGTTCAGAGGCCTTTTTCTTCTCCAAAAATCTGCTTCCTCCAGATGGGAATGAGGCAACTTATCACCACTTTCCCAAAATTTATGGACTATGTTCATAAAAAACGTATACAAAATACACAAAAATGTACTCTCTCTCTAAACAGTTGTTCTTTTTTAGTCTTGTCCAAGTTATATTCTATATGTGTAATTGTTTATTTGTGGGTCCACATTGATGTCCCCTCTTAAGAGAATTGCCGCAGGACTTGAATTTGTGATTATTCATGTTCTCAGAGAAAGACAAACACAATTACACATGCAGCTATAAAGTGAGTTATGGATGCATGCATCAAAACCCAAAGGAAGTTGGGCAGCAGCCAAAAGACCATCAGGCACAGTCTCGAAAGAGACATAACATCCTCATCTCTTGTCTTTTTTCCTTTATATGGTATTATCTGGGCAGGTGAACACTGGATCACATTTACTTTAGGAAGCGTTCTTGAGCCTATGGGTCAAATGATAATCAGACCTGGAAGTAGAGAGTAGTTGGGTGCACTGGTCTGACAGATAATTTTTCAGGGGTTTGGTACTTATTCTGCTCCTTTGTGAGTGTTTGATAAAACCTTCTATGATACTTTTCTGTCATTGAGTTTGTTTTCTTCTTTCCTTGTGATCAGTTAGGACAGTGGGAAATTGCTGTCTCTGACTGTGTAGCCCTACCTTTACCAAGTAATAGAAGTCTGTATTTTGGAGTCATTCCAGGCTTACATTCAGTCTCTGTGGTTCAGGCAGAATGACTCTACCCAAGACTCCAGTGATGGCAGGTGACCCAGACCTAGTGGATCAGAACATCTCATCCCCTGGGCTCAGTGATTATTTATGGTTAAATACACACCACCCAAAAGCAACCTGAAATAATTCTAGTACTTATATTGGTATGTTAGAATGACAGAATCCCTCTTATTTTTTTTTCTCTATAGGGTGCATATACTTGCCAGAGAGAGAGCGAGAGAAAGAGAGAGAGATAGTGAGAAACCACTCCTCCAGGGAGATGGCCACACCTTAATACCTTCTCCTCATTCCCCTCTTAGGATCTTGGGCATGTGCGCATGTGCACATACACATACCCAGTCTGGTTTATAAGTTACCAGGTCCAGGACTCGAACTGCAAAGTTGGCCATGTGGGATCCAGTGACTTAACCTCCACTCCACCTGCTGTCCAGAATATGTTTTTTAAAAAGTGGCTGAGAACATAGGAGATCAGCCTAGTGCTGTGGTCAGTCATCAAGGCATGGTAGAAGAGCTTATCTGAGAATAGAGCCAACACTGAAGAAAATTGTTGAGAGAGGGCAAAGACAAAGTCAAGTGCTGATGGCTTTCTCTGAGTTCTGGGGTGGCTGAACCTGAGATAAGTCTATCCTTGATGTTTTTTCTTTAAATTATATTTGCTAATCGATTTCCTTTCCCTCCCTCCCTCCCTCCCTCCTTTCCTTCCTTCCTCCTCTTATTTTGTTTCCTCCCTTCTTTCTTTTTTAGAGGAAGATTTTTGCTATTGGGTGCATGCACTCACTGGAGACACGGAGAAAGTGAGAAATCACCCCCTAGGGTCTGGCCACGCTACAATCCCTTCTCCTCTCAGAATTTTGGGCCTGCATGTACACATGCCTGGTGTGAGGTTCTAGCCACCAGGTCCAGGACTCAAACTGCAGTCAGCCATGTGGGAGTCCAGTGCCTTTACCACTATGCCACGTGTTGGTCCCACCAATAGGTTTCTTTAGATTAATAATGCTTACCTATTGTTTGTGTGTAGAGGAGGGTACCTATTGATAGGAACAGAAGTACTATGTGATAAACTATTTAGAAAGGCCAAATAGTCATCCACTTTGGAAACTATGTAGCAAGAGAAAAGCTTTGTTTTATCTTGTGATGCCTAAACTTGGCACAGCTCCTAACATCTCCAGGTGAAGGTAAAATAAAAGCCCAGAATAATTCCCTCTTTCAATAGTTTGGGTGGGGACAGAAAACAGCCATGAAATGTAGGAGGGTAACTTCATGGTTTTTTGGTCCTTGACAAACTTCCTTTAGGCTCATATGCCGTTGCCTAGAACTTTTCTAACTACATTGCAATTAGATTAATTTACTTCTAAGAAAGTGACTAATTCCAAACTTTCGTCCTATAGCAATTCTCCAGTAGGTGACAAAAATATGAGTGTACAAATAGTTTGCAATTATTTACATAAATATAAAACATGCCATGAAAATTCTTTCAGACTCCTGGAATAAATAAAAAGGAAGGTACCCAAAGGACTTTCCCATTATACCTATCTCTTCCAGGCTGCTCCTTTTCCTTCCAGCCACAGAAACATGCAGGCTTTCTCAGTTCTTCATCTCCATCTGCGTCTTTCTGTTTATATACATCATTTGGGATAGAACTGGATCTGGAGTTATGGTGGGAAATGGAGGTCTGGAGAGCCTGACTTTTGTAAGTTTGTAATCTCATCCTTGTACTGATTTTATAAAAAAAAAATTCAGAACGCTTCTGATGTTTATTCAAATGACAAACAGACTGTTCCATAGCCAAGGAACATGAAAACTTGTTACAAAGAAATAGCACAAAGCAGCCAGACTTACTTGAGTTCTCTCCTGTGCTTTTGAAAGTATATGAGCCAGGAAATCCTTGAGATCTCTGAGAGCTGGTGTTTGCCAGGACAGCAAGGTTCGTAGCAAAGGAAGATTTTTCAAGAGCTGAAGCTCTGCCATGACATGACCTGGCAAGTAGATCTCAGACAAATATGAGCCTCTCTTTTATGTGCAAAAAATGTTATTGATGTACAATTATTTACATAGAGGGTACTTTTAAAAGTTCATGGGTGAAATTAAAGTATGAGTTTATTTTGATACCAAAAAATTGAAATCATAATATGCACCTTCCATGAACTTTCTGAAGACTTCTGCTTATAAGTATCCATTTTAAGTATTTCAGTTTCATGGGGCTTTGTAAAGGTACACATGGGAACTGCCACCAGAATCAAGAATATTGGTGACTCTTTATTCCCTTGTTCATTGATCTTTTTTCTTTACCATCCTTTAAAACTGAGTAATCTATAACTCTGCAGCAGGCAGGCAGGCAGGCAGACACACACACACACACACACACACACACAGACACACACACACACACTCACACACACACATTCTACTTGGAAAAAAAATCATTACTTGTCTGGAAGAATTCCAATCACTCATGTTTGATAAAAATTGCTGAATGTATGTTTTTAAAATCCAGGTTTGGATGGGTAGCAAAAATGAGAAACTTGAGCTTTGGAAAAAATTTTCTGAGAGAGATACAACTATTGAAAATTGAAACTTGGAAAACATGCCCTGTCATCTCAATCACAATTAGTCTATTGCTTTATGCATTTCTTTTACAGGAAACCTTTTCTTTTATAACAAAAATACGAAGTGCCAGAGAAAGATGTGCTTTCAATAAAAAAATTTTCATGACTCAATTAGAAAGTCTACAAAACTTAATATAAACAGAATGTCCACTTAAAATGATTGAAAATAAAGAACCATCCTTCCCTGATATTTTTGCAATGAAAGGTCTAAATTTTTCTCCTTCTGTTGCATATTCCTCCCTGTGTTTTTGCCTTCCTTTATTTTTCTGCTTTAAAATTTAGTTGAATGCATACAGTAAGTCAGGATCTATGCTAGGCTGATGATAAAGTGGTGAACAGGCAAGGTCCTACTCTTAAAGTCTTGCCCTTAAAGAACCTATCGCCTCTGCTTCATGTCTCATAAATCCATTCCCATTTTCCTACTTCCAGTGTATCTGTTGCTCTCTCATCAAAGTAGGGCTATAAATAGAAACTGGAAAAAGAGAGGGAAGTAGAAAAAAGAAAAAAATAGCTTATTTTTTATTTGACAATGCCTATGAACTTTATCTTCCCACATTTTTCTATTTTAACTTATTTATTTATTTATTTATTTATTTATTTATTATTTTAATTTGACCAGAAAGGGGGAGACGAGAGAGAGAGAGAGAGAGAGAGAGAGAGAGAGACAGAGAGAGAGAGAGAAAGCCACCAGGTCTGGGACTTGAACTGCAGTTGGCCATGTGAGCATCCAGCACCCTTAACCACACTCCACCTGCCGGCCCCTCTTCCCACCTTTTGTCAGAGATAGGGTTCATGGTAGAAGACTTGAAAAATCTGAATTAATGGAAAGCAAAAATACCAAGTAGAGCAACCCAATACCTGAGTTCTTGCCCCAAATACAGACCTCTGTCTCAGCAGCTCTACCTATATTAGGGAAGGGAAAGCCACAGTGAAGATTTAAAGTCAATACCAATGCATGGAGGTGCTAGAAGCTTTCAGTAATTACTGCATTTCTCATATGGCAGAAACTTGGAGAAGAGTATAAAGTGTTTCTGATGGCCAGGGTATTATTCTTCAGAATGCTGAAGCAGTGCTTTAATACATGTGAATAGTATGACAGTCAACACTACATCGAAATCCCTAGTGCTGATTACAGTCATTAGAAGTCTGAAGAAAAGACTTTTGAATCCTTTTAAGAAAGTTTATTCTTCGTGAAAATACTAAGAAGAAAAACCAAGTCTATACCACAAATGTAATTGTGGTTTACAAAGAAATGAAAACAATTTGTAGAAATAGGCATTTTCTTCTTGACCGGTGACTTCAGTTAGTTTTTAAGACGCAATGGCTCATTCAAATACCATGTTGTTTCTCTGAGACCTTTTATTTCTGTATTAGCATCAGAGACTAGAATCCATAGGTACCATGTTAGTGATGTGGGCCTTCTGGTCATATACTGTTGTAAATGTGGCCCCTTTCACACACCAATGTGAGGCTTCCTTTATGACACCAGAGGATGAAAGCGAGTATGTTGGCATAGATACTCTTTGCTCAGAGCTTCTTGAAAGACTCAAGGAATTCACAGTAAGGTACTATTTTAAAAATCTTTGCCGAATCAGAAACAATGTCCTGAATTGTTTCCCTATGTTTTATTCTAGTAATTTCATGGTTTCAGGTTTTACCTTTAAGTTTTTAAGCCAATTTGAGTTAGTTTTTATGTATGACCAAAGATAAGATGCAGTTTCATTCTTCTACATGTGGATATCCAATTTTCTCAGCACCATTTATTACAGAGACTGCCTTTTCCCTACTGAATGCTCTTGGGAACTTCATCAAAAATCAGTTGGTTGTATGATTGTGGATTGATTTCTGGCTTCTCTACTCTTTTCTATTGGTCTATACATCTGTTTTCATGACAGTATCATGCAATTTTGGTTACTATGACTTTGTAATGTATTTTGAAATCAGTAATGTGATGCCTCCAGCTTTGTTCTTTTTCTACAGAACTGCTTTGGATATTAGGGGTCTTTTGTGATTAAAAAAATTGTGATTGTTTTTTCTATTTCTGTGAAAAATTTTGTTGATATTTTGGTAGGAATTGCACTGAATTTATATGTCACTTTGTGCAGTACCAACATTTTAATAATATTGATTCATATAATCTTTGAACATGGACTGTCTAAACATGAGCAATATCACCAAAAAAGAGACAAATTGGATTATATCAAACTAAAAATCTTCTTCATAGCAAAGGAAGTAATCAATAAAATGGAGATAACTTACAGAATGTGAGAAAACATTTGCAAGTTATACATCCAACAAGGGATTGATAACCAAATTATATAAGAAACTCAAAGAGCTCACCATCAACAACAAAAAACCTCGAATAATCCAATTAAAAATTGGCACATAATTTATTCAGTTCTTGAAAGAAGACACATGAATGGTCAATAAATATATAAAAAGTGCTCAACATCACTATCAAGGATATTAAAAAAAAACACAATGAGATATTACCCCTCCTCACTGAGAATGACTACTATTAAAAAAAATGCTGAAGAATAAAAAGAGCTGGTCAGGCTATGGAGAAATGGGTGGGAATGTAAATTAGTTTAGCCATAATAGAAAACAGCATGGAGTTTTTAAAACTTTTTAAATAAAACTACTTTATGATTTTGTGATTCAGTAATCCCACTACTGAGTATATACTCTAAAGAATGGGAATATGTTGATGAGGTATCTGCACTTCCATATTTATTGTGTTGGTATTCATCATAGCTAAGATAAAGAACCTGGGTCATGTGGTGTGGTGGCTAGGGCTCTGGATCCCAGATGGCTGACTGTGTGGTTCTAGTCTTACACCTGGCATGTGTTCATGTGTGCCAAAAATCCAGAGAAAAAGGAAACAATGGACTACAATGTGGCCATCCCCCTCTGGGGGATGATTTACCATGTTCTCTCTCTGGCAAGTGCACACACCCTATAATAAAAACAGGGGAAAAAAAAGGACCTAATTAATGCTCAAGCACTTATTGAATGGCTTAAGAAAATGTGATATATAATATGTATAAGTAGAACATAATTTAACCATAATAAGGATGAATTCTTATCATTTGTGGATAAATGGGGTGAACCTGGATAAAATAATGCTAAGTAAAATAAGTCAGGCACTGAAAGACAAATGCTGTATGTCCTTACCCATTAATGGAAGCTCAAAGATTTGATTGCAAAAAAGTAGAGAATTGTAATGGTAGATACTAGAACTGGAAAGGGGATGAGGGAGGTGTGGAGAACTTGGTAAAGACATGAGAGCACATATAAACAAGTGGAATAGATTATAGAATTCTATATCACAGTGAAGAAAGTTGGTAACAATTCAATATATGTTTCAAAATAGCTAGAAGAGCAGATTTTGAATGTGAAAACACAAAATAATACTAAATGAGACAGTGGATGTGTTTGTTGCCCTGATTTGATAACTACACATGGTATACATTTTTTTTTATGGTATACATGTTTTGAAAGTCCACATTGCACCCAGCAAAATGTAGAAAATGCACAACCATAATATGTAATTTGGAAATAATAATAAAATTTATTTAAAAAGACATTCTGGCTAGCCCATGGCCTGGTGGTTAAATGAGCTGGTTTCTACATGGCCAAAAGAGTGATAAATGGAGGAGAAGGGATTGCAGCATGCTCTCTTGCCCCTCCAACCACCACTCCATCCCATCTCTCTCTGGCAAGTGCAAGTACACTTTGGCAAATTTAAAAAAGAGAGAGAGAGATAGAAATTCACACTGTAGGTTGTTAAAAAAAATTTGAACTTTATAAAGGGCATAGCCTAATAGCTGGCACCACATACTCAGTATCAAAATCTACAACTTGTAAAAATGAATAAATAAAAATAAACATATATAACTTTCTTATATATACACACACATATATACATATATACACACATATATACATATATATATAAAACATGTATAAAATAAGAATTTATATATATTTATATCATATATATATGAATAAAATAAGAAAGTACAGGGACACTTAGCCCAGACTGAAAACTCGCATCTGCCTTTGTGCCACAGAAAACTACCCTCATGCTAGTCCCCTCTGGTATTACTTTGTCTCCAATAACTGGGCATCAAATATTAGGCAATTAGTGTCAAGTAGAAGCAAATTATAACATAAAATTTATAAAATAGTGAAATCCAAATCATTTTATCCTTACGCCAAATTCCTAGAGAAATTATATTAATATATGTAATGTATATCTCAAGGCAGTGTGTAAAAAAGGTTAATAATGGAAAGCAATATTTTCCATTGCCTCCTTAAAGAAGGAAAGCAGAACAGCATAGGATGAAATATCTGAGATGAAGAAAATTCTCCAATTATCTCACCCATAGAACCCTCCTCAGATATTAGACAAGAGACAAAATCATAATGGAATAGTAGCCTTCCACATAAAAGAATTATGGTAAGTTGACATTAAGTTGAGCTGCAGTCCAGTCAAAATGAAAGAAGTTCTGAGTTGAGCCTGTCACGGAGTCTCTAAAAACGGACAATGAATATGTGTTTTGAGACTGTCTTCCTCATATTCAGCCTACAGTAACTTGAACTGAGAATTGTTTTTTTTTATGGAGATTTATTACAATAGCATTGCCATTCAAGAATAGGCGGCTATCATCATAAATAAAGCACAGACACAAAGCGGTGTGAAGATCCAGGACAGAGAGAGAATTTGTCAAGGTGGGTAAATCATGAACTTACTTATATTGCAAATAAACACCCTCTGCTAAAGCAATCACTCATTAGGAGAAAATCCTTCTTCTGTCCTAGAAAAACAAAGTCACATTGCTGTGGTTTGAATTTCCCAGCATTACCCAAGAACTCCTTTGGGTTCTTAGAGCTCAGAAACCAATGTCTGGGGGCTGGCAGGTGGTGTGGTGGTTAAGGGTGCTGGACTCCCACATGACCAACTACAGTTTGAGTCCTGGGCCTGGCAGCTTGCTTTTTCATTTTTCCTTTCTCTCTCTCTCACTCCGTCCCTCTCTGGTCAAAGTAAAATAAATAAATAAAGTTAAATAAAATAATTTTCTTAATTTTCTTTTTTTTGGAGAGGTTTTTGCTATAGGGCGCATGTGCTCGCCAGAAAGATAGAGACAGAGAGACAGAAAGCGAGAAATCACTCCCCCGCCACCCGACCCCCCACCCCCCCGGGGGGGGCCGCACCCCCCACCCCCCCAGGGGGGGGGGGATGACCACGCTGCAATCCCTTCTCTTCTCAGGATCTTGGGCATGCACGCACACGTGCCCAGCGTAAGTTTAAGTCACTGGGTCCAGAACTCTAATCGCAGTTGACTATATGGGAGTCCAGCGACATAGCCATTATGCTAACTGCTGGTCCGCAATAAAGTAATTCTTTAAGAAAAAGAAAAAAAGGAACCAATGCGTGGAGTTTCTCCTTACAGTACATGTTGGTGGTTGTGATGAACCAAAGCTATGGATTTCCTGACCCCCAAACCTACTGTGGCCTGAGTGTTGAATCTTGTAATCAATAGTGTTGCTTAGGCTCTCTTTCTACAAGAGACCACAAAGCTACTGAAATCTGTTATAGTTCAAAGCACTTCCTGAAATATGAAGGGGGGAAGAAACAGCTGACTCCATATTTCCCACACTTGCCCTGAAAGTTGAGAGGCAGCACCTAAGTGTCTCCCCACATTTCCTTTGGACATTGAAATCTGTGTAAGTGAACGTGTTTCTATGTCCAGCTCTGTTGTTTCAGCTGTTAGGAGAGTGGGGGATATCCATTACTCCCTGCCTGGAGATGTTGACCTACACAACAGCTTTGGGCTTCCAAGCTGGCTTCCCTCTTCTCTAACTGCTCGGCATTTAAATAAATGCCTGCTGGATTCTTCCTGAGCCTACACTCTGGCCTTCTCTTCCCCACTAAATGATTCATTAGGTTGGATTAACCCTTTAAAAACTAGTATTTACCAATGGGTCCCTGGGGATTCTCACACACTCCATCATTTTTAGCCATTATAAACAGCCGGTTCCAGCAGGGTGGAATTCACTTTAAGACTACTCAGGTTGACAATGTGGGTTTTGTTAGCCCCAATTTACTTAAAAGCTCCAGACAGCATTTACTTTGTGAGATGGGACATACACATTTTCATCTCCCAGCCTATGCACTCCAACTACGCCTCTCTCACCATAAACACCTAAGTGCGTATTCCACAAAAAAGACTGAACCAGAAAGGAGCAATCATACCAAGGCTGGGGGGGTTATGCGGGACCTTTTTCATGCCTCTGTTACTCAGGCCTCCTTTTTGGTTGGTGCCATTTTCTGCCTGTAATCAGCTGTGTGCACAATGAGTGGTGCCTGCCAAATGGCCATTTGTGGGCGCAATTAGACACCTGTGCCTTCAAACAAGTTGCAAGCACCTAATTGTGTCTGCATGTAGCCACTTGTGGGTGCAATTATCCAGAAATCCAGGTGTGCCTGGTATTATACGCAATTTAAGAGGGGAAAAGTGTTTTCCAAAAAAGAAGGTTCAGGTTGAACACATGCCCTTCAAACTTTAAATGGCTCAGCCGAAGCTACCACTACTGTATGGATTTGGAATCTCTTTGTTTTAGAGTCTACAGCAGTTCTGCCCAATAGAAAATAATGCAAGCCATAGATATCATTTAAAATGATCGAGTCAAAAGAAAAATAAAACAGGTGAAACTAATTTTAATAATTTATTTTACTTAACCAAATATATTCCAAATATTAGCATTTCAACATGTAATCCACATAAAAATATTTGAAATTTTATATTTTGGGGGTATTAAATCATGGAACCTGGTGTATATTTTATATTTAAAGCACTTCACAATGTGGACTTGTCACATTTAGATGCCTGATAGCTGCGTGTAGTTGTGGCTACTATATTGGCTGGCCCGGGTCTAGAAAAAATTATTAATGATCATTTTAAGTGTTTGCCATCAGGCAAATGTGTTGCTAGAAAGAAACAGAGGCAGAGAGAGGAATAGTAATTAATGATCCAGAGGGGATGGCCATGCCACAATACCTTTTCCTGTATTCTTCTCTTGGGATTTTGGGCAAGCATGCACATGTGCCTTGAGTGATTATCTACCCGCCATGTTTAGGACTCAAACCACAGTCTGCCATGTGGAAATCCAGTGCCTTAACCACCATGCAACCTGCTGACCCCCACCCCCAAGTTATTTTTGTGATTAACCACTTGTGGTTTTTAACCTCAAAGGACTTTCCTAAATACTTAAAAAATTAGGTTCTGAAGACATTGTATTTGAAAATACCCTTTAGTTCCTTAGATTTGTCATGAGTAACATGGATCTTCATTATAACAATTCTTAGCAAAATGAAGTAGAATGTTGAAAGAAAACCTTCCTCTACCTCTTCATGTAATGGTTTATGAGAAGCATATTGGAGCTGGTTTTTTCATTTGCCTTTGTAATGTTTATTTCTCTCATGAACAAGAGAGACAGAGAGAGCAAGGGAGACAAAGAAACAAAGAGACAGCATCTCTAACAGAGTCCTGAAACTACGATTCCTTGATAGCCTCAGTCAGCCTGGAATCCAGGGCACAAACATACCTGGCATACTTAGAGAGGTCTCAGGATACAAACTTGGAACTTTCCCAGGTGGGTCAGCCTCATAGAGTGTCATGTTTTACTGCCGTGCTACTGTCTGGCCCTGGGGCTGGATTCTGAAGTGGCATGCACGGGATGCATAAACATATTTGGAAGAGGGCAGCTGATACTGAAAGGAAGGTGGAAGTTAGGAATGTAAGACAGGGGAAAGGAGACAGACTCAAGAGAGTGGCAGACCTCAGCACTATCCTCTGTATCTTTATATGTCTAACTGGTTCCAATTCATTGAAATGAGTATAGCTTTAAGAAAATTTTGACAGTTGGGCCAGCCAGGGGTATGGTGGATTCTACATGGCCAACTGTGTGGTTCAAGTCCTGGACCTGGTGGCTGGAAAAACACACTGGGCACATGTGTGTGTGTGCACCCCAAAATCCAAAAGAAGGGATAAATGGAGAAGTAATTATGATTTGATTATCTCCCATGAAAAGTGCTTTGTCACTTTCCTTCTCCAACTCTCTCTGGTGAGTTCATGTGCCCTCTAGCAAATTAAAAAAAAAAAGGATAATTTTGACAGAAGTTATAATTAATTTTGGTTGCATTTGAGATTGCTGAATTAAAATTTGGTAAGAAATTCTTAAACTCGAAAATGGAAATACCACAGCACCTACATGACAGGGTTATGGTGATGATTAAGTGAGCTAACACATAAATTCCTAGAATAGGGACTAACATATGATCAACAGTCAAGGAATATCAGCTGCTATCACTCTCCTTCCCACCACCACCATCGTGATCTCTATCCTTAGCCATTCTAGAACAGTGCGTGCCACTACACATGTGCGCATGCACACGATGTACATTTAGAGTTCAGGAGGAGGGAGATGGTGCACACTTTGCATATGGTTTCCTGCGTCTCCTAATTCCTTCAGTCATCACTGCTGTGTACTCAGATAAGTTCCTTGAGTTCAATAACCAAGTGTAAACAACTCTGATTCTCCTATCCATCCCTAGCAGACTTTGAAGCTCATGACACAGGTATCAGTTGAGAATTGGTTAAATAACTCAAAGCTGCTTGAAGTACTCTTTCATTTCACCAAAAGAATCTACAGAGAACACATATCATACATTTTCTTTCCTGTTCAAATACTACCTGAACCAAGAACAGCACATTCTACACACTTCTGTAACAATTAAGTTATATTTCTAGACAATTAGGTTACATGAAAAGTTTATGAAACAATGGAGTTAAGTATGAGTTTGTTTTGGTACAAAAATGTTTGTTACCCATGCATAGTGTTTTCATAATAGACATTACTGTGAACTCTTTGAAGACCTCTTGTAGTTACACACCAGTTGTCTTCTCCTATTTCTCCCACATCTCTCATTCATTCTTCATTTCTCATCCCATTTTATCTTGAGAATGGCCAGTTCAGCAACCCAGCTGTCCTGGATTTGGTGACTCCTTTACCAGCTGACACAAGGACCTGCTTGTCAGAATTTCTTCTCATCCTTTTAAAAATTTTTTTTCAGGGACTTTTGCTATAGGGCACATGCACTCATCAGAGAGGAAAAGAGACAGAAAGTGAGAAATCATCCCCCAAGGGGGGATGGTCACACCACAATCCCTTCTCCTCCATTCTCCTCTTGGGATTTTGGGCATACATGCACTTGTGCTCAGCATGAGTCTCCAGCCACCGAGTTCAGCACTTGAACGGCAGTTGACCACATAGGAGTCCAGTGCCTTAAGCACTATGCCTCCTACTGGTACCCATTTCTTCTTTTTATTTTTTTCCCCCTCAACTGCATCAACCAAAGAATTGAGCATGTCCAGTTTTCTTCTGAGTGTCAGCAATAACTTCCTTAGTTAAGCCCATCTAAGGCAACATCATTTTCTTGACTACATCCCTATCTCTGCCCCCGACCTCACCCATTCCTCCCTAGACACGTCAAGAAAAATTTTCCTTGTTTCTCTTGGTGTCTTTTGCTCTTTGTTCTATTGCCAAAAATATTTGAGGAAAAGGCAGTAAACTGGATGAGTCTACAGAATTTTTAAAAGAAAATATCCAAAGGAACCACCATCATCAACATGGAGTGTGGCCAAATGCCTCTTTGAGAACCTCAGCCGTGGCTTCCAGCTACTTTCTCATCTTTTTCAGATTAAACTTGATTTTTCTCAAGCACAATTATTAAAATAGCTGAAACATAATTACTTATTCAATTTTGTATTTTTTCAGTATTAATTACCAGCATTATAATGCTATTCTTAAAAGCAATGTTTCTTCATTCTGTTTCTTTTTATACTTTTTATCTTTGTATCAGGCTCTAGTATGTCAAAGCAAGAGGGTATGAATTATCCAGAGTCCATCATCTATGGAGAATGCCTAAACTTGGGCGTGTGTGTCAACCAATGTCTAACAGCAACAATATATTATTTTAAGGAATTATTGTTATATTTATTTTCTTTTATTTCTTCTTCTTCTTCAATTTTATCAGAGAGAGACAGAAATAGAGAGAAGGAGAGAGTGAAAAAGCAAGCCACCAGGTCCAGGACTTGAATCACAGTAAAAAATGTGAGAATCCAGTACCTTAACCATCATGCCCATCTGCTGGCTCCAAGCAACAATATTTTTAACACTAGTTTTATGTGGGCAGCACTTTGGATTTATAATGCACTAACTACGTTCCTGGTACCTTGGCAAGGTACTGCCCAGAGCATCATTGCTATGATAAATACACCTCAAGTTCTAGGAAACTTAGTATACATGAGGGCTGTAGAAACAGTCCATATGAGATTGAAGACTACACAAGGAATGGATTTGGGTTGGCTAACTCACACCCTCTCATCTACCAATTCTTATTTCCAAATGGCCATCAGAAATGAAGACAGCAGAATGAGGCACTGCATTAAGGGCTGAGCCACAGATAGGCTGTGTGGATTAGATTCTTTTGGTTGTTGTTTTCCTTTTTTTAATATGGATATTTTTGCTATATGGTGCATATTCTTGCCAGAGGGACAAAGGAGACAGAGAGACAGAAAATGAGAAATCAGCCCCCCGGGGGGGGGGGGGAAGGGGGGATGGCTGTGCCGCAATCCCTTCTCCTCCATTCTCCTCTGGGGATTTTCAGCACACACATGCACATACCCAGTGTTAGTTTTAAGCTGCTGGTTCCAGGACTCAAACCTCATTTGACTGCATGGGAATCCAATGACATAACTGCTATGCCAGCTGTTGGTCTCATGTGGATTAGTTCTAAAAGTAATTCACAAAAGTAATTTCAAAAGAAAAAATGGAAAGATAATCTGATAGCACATATCAATGCAAGAATCTATGTAAGAATGACATAGATCAAACTTCATGTTATTCTTCCTTCCTATCTTTTTAATTCTCTGAAAATTAAATAAAATTAAATTCTTTAGATTGATCAGGTATATTTTCTTTAAAACTTTATTGATTTATTCTTCCCAGGAGTGTGGATGAAGCAGCACCCCCAATAGCCTTTTGATGCTTCAATTCATCCCCAGCCAGCTCCTGCTCATTGACATATGCATGCTTAGAACTTTCAGGAAGATCTCTGGAAGTGAACCTGGAACCCTCCCAAATGGGTGAGCTCAAAGTGTTGTGTTCAACCCTTTTGGCATCACCTGACTCCTGACTTCAGATGAAAGCATGAATACTCAATCGTATTCAAATACTTGAAATGTGAGCGTTTTCTCAAAGATAAACATTTACAAAAGTATCCAGGTATTTTTTACTCAAATTGCAGTCAAAACTTACTTTATATTACGAGTCACATTCAGTCTAAAATAGAATAATTTAGAGTTAAACCTGTCATGATAATTTGAAGGAAGGCTATTATAATTATTGTTGCATCAAAGAGAGGAGCTTTCTTCAAGGTATTTTAGTGGAGTCTTATATCTTCCTATGATTCAACAAAGGCAGACTGAAACAACCATTTGTGGAATAGTTAAAGCAGAGGAAGAGTTTAAATCTCTCTTATATGACTATCATTAGGAGATCCATTTGTGTTTCAAAGTTCAATTCTTTGTGATTAATTCTTTTAAAAATGCCAGTCGTATAGAATGAGACATTTAAAGCCATCTTTATTCAGGCACAAAACTTACTCCTTGAATTTTTGTGTAATTAAAAAATAGGCATCACCATAGCTTTGGGCACCAACTGTGAGACAGCAAGTTGGTAATATGTGTCCCCTGCTTCCCTACAGGTCATGACCCTTGGTCTCAGCCATGAAGCAATACCAACATGCCCTTTTGTTACAGTGTCACCACACACTTGTCATTCCCATTGTTACAGATGTCAACGAAGAGACAGGAGAAGCATGTTTTATTGTGGGCATGAATGATAGCAAGAGATTGGACCTTCCAGGGGCACTCTGCTAAAATGGGTGATTCAGAGATGCTGTACCTCATACTTGAAAAAAAGATCTAAATTTATTATGTCTAATGTTTAATATAAATCACCAAACCTGAATGTGTTATAAAAATGAGCTAAAATGCTGCTTAGCAGACATTATTAAAGAGTCTTAACTATGGAGCCATTTCTAATTGGGAAAAGTTCACAGATGAACAATTCTTGCCAGTACTCATTTTAAAGAAATATTTCTTCCAGTAAGAAGGCCCTTATTTCAGTATGAGATATAGTTGAGGGGACAAATCTCTTTATGAAAGTATCATATTTAAGTTCACAGAAGGAATCACGGTAAAATCTATGAATTAAACTTTATTCCTCACTTACTCGGACAAAATCAAGTTTAAAAATAATTAAGAATCAAGTAATAAACAATCCAAGCTAGTGTGCTTGGAACAAAACTGCAGTATGAGGCAATAAATAGCAAGAGCCAATCAGCTTATTTAAGTCTCAAAAAAAAAAAAAAATGAAAAGAATAGTGCAGAAAATGATCTGTGCTGTTTTTATCATCTTGATTAAAGGATATAAACATGGGTAATTTAAAATTAATCTGTGAAAGAATATGCTGTCATTTCAATTAGAGAAAAGAGAATCATTCTTTAGCTGTCCCATCTCAGCAAAGGCACCGCCTAAAACCAGGGAAGGTTGGCCTCCAAAATGGGGTGAGTGCAGTAAACCAATTTTCAGCCACAAAATGTGATTTGCAAAATTGGTTTGAAGTAGCGCTGGCTGGATACCACCTCTGCTGGGGAGTGAAATTAAAACTGTCATCCATTCACACAAAGTCTCAGTAGCTTGGCGGCCTCTGGCATGTGCTGGTTCATAACCACAGCTGCCTTCCCTATGGGCACAATGACACCCCTTTGGCGACCCTGCCCCTTAAGCTTGTTTATTAGAATTCTCAAACTGATAATGAACAGTACCTGTGTGTCACAGGAGAAACCTCAACTCAAAGGATGAGGACAAAAAGAAAAAGAAAAAAAAGACTAATACCTCTTTTCTCCCCTTATGTAGTTCACTCAGATTTTCCTGTTAATTCTTTAACTTCGACATCCCTCCCCACCCTCCTGTTTTCATTTCCAAAATGCAGATTCTAAACAAATTTCATGTTATAGGAATATTTGCATTTTTCTATTTTACTGATTTATTTTGTTGTTCATTATAATACTTGTACCCTTACTGTAGATGCAATTTATTATCATATAGGTTCATTATAATAAATTAACAAGTAGTAACCAAGCACTTACTTTCTAGATAGGTACTGTGTAGGATATAGAAAACCTCAAGACATGGGCTTCAACCTCAAAAATCTTATATAGGGGCCAGCAGGTAAGACATTGGACTCCCATGTAGCCAAATGGAGTCTGAATCCCAGACCTGGCAGCTTGAAACTCACACTGGGCACATGTGTGTGAATGCCCAGAATCCCAGGGTAGTAGAGAAGGAGGGATTGTGGTGTGTCAATCCCCCTTGGGGGGGGGCAGTGATTTCTCATTTTCTGTTTCTCCAGTAAGCACATGTACCCTATATTAATAATCTCTCAAAAACAAAACAAAGCAAAGCAAAACAACAACAACAAAATGTACATTCTAGCTAGGGAGATAAACTAAAAAACATGAAAGAAAAAATGGAAAGATAATTTGATAGCACATATCAATGCAAGAATCTATGTAAGAATGACATAGATCAAACTTCCTACAAAGTTAAATCACATAATTATTATATAATAAGTATATCTAGATATAACATGGTCAGCTTGAAAAGTAGATTTTGGATGATTTCATTTTGAAACCACTATTTTACAATTGCATTCTCTTAGGATTTTGCTTTTTTTTTCTTTTTAACAAAACACTTTGTTATGATTAGTTCTATTGTACCTTTCTCTTTCTCTCAATCTTTCTTTTTGTAAAAGAGATTTTTGCTATAGGGTGTGTGCACTCATCAAAGAGACAGAGAGAGACAGAGAGACAGAAAGTAAGAAAACACCCCACACAGGGGATGGCCATGCCATAATCCCCTCTCCTCTATTTTTACTTCTTGGGATTTTTGGCACTTACACACACACTCGGCCTGAGTTTTAAGGCACTGGGTCTGGGACTCGAACTGTGGTCAACTACATGGGAGTCCAGTGATGTAACTATTATGCCATCTACTGGTCTCCCCCTTTTTTAAGAAAAAGGAAAAATAATTCTGCTTTCATTACCCATTCTCATGTAATTGGGACCTTCAAAAAGTTCGTGGAAAATATGTACTACAAAGAAACAATACATGGATTTCAAAATATTTTTGTATCCCCCCAAATTAATACTTTAACTCCATTTTTCAACTATTTATTTTGAGGTCCCTTCATATTACTGAATCTTTCTTATAAGGGCATATACTTTATGTTTTATAGTAGACATACCTTCATCTGCTTATGTGCTTTGCCAATACTTTAACTTCAACTCTTTAGAAAGGTGTACAAAGCTAAAAATGCAGAAAAATATTTTCCTCAAACATTCTCTTTTCTTGGCTTCAATGGATATTGCATTATTTTGCTGAGTTTTGAGATAGTAAACAAGATACTGAAAAGTGTACTTAAGCTCTAGCTAATGCACTAAGACAAGAAAAGAAACAAAAGTTCATAGACTAGAAAGGACTAAATAAATCTTTCCTTATTAATAAGTGTCATGATTTTGAAAACTTGAATCAACAACAAAACTAAAACTGATAAGTGATTCTAGTAAGTAGAAAAAGATAAACAAAAGTCAATTATTTTTCTAGATACTTGCATTGAACAAGTAAAACTGAGATTAAACCACAGTACAATTTACATTAGTACCCCCAAAAATGAAACATGTGTGTGTGTGTGTGTGTGTGTGTGTGTGTGTGTGTG
>NW_006159536.1:3079464-3085577 GCF_000334495.1 Tupaia belangeri chinensis
CATTATTGCCCCCACAAAAAAAACATGTGTGTGTGTGTGTGTGTGTGTGTGTGTGTGTGGCTACAAAATGCTGATGAAAGAAATCAAAGAACTAAATAAATGGAAAGATATTCCATGTTGATTTCATGTTCATAGGTAGGAAGATGATATTATCAAGATATCAGTTCTTCCCAATTTGATGTACAGATTCACTGCAATCTTAATCAAATTACCAAAAATTTATTTTGTGGATATTGAAAATATAATTCTTAAGCTTATGTACTGAGGTATAAGATCTAGAATATCCCAAAATATATTTAGAGAGAAGGACAAACATAGAGAACTGACACCACCCAGCTTCAAGATTTACTAGAAAGTCACACTAATTAAGACAATATGGTACTGGCAAGAGAATAGATGAACAGATCAATGGAACAGGATAAAGGGCTGCGAAATAGACCCACGTAACAATAGTCAACTGACCTTGACAATAAAACCAAAGCAATACAATGAAGAAAAGAGATGGCTGGGACTGTGGCTCATTCTCCCATCCCCCACTCACCTTTGGACCTCAGGTTTGTGTCTTGGGACTTGAAGACAAACTGGTGTTCCTCCCCAACCCACCTAGTTATGGGTGCAAGCTAGAAATATTGCCAGACACCAGACTGCCTGTGGCTGTAGGCTCTAATGGCTGAGACCCGTGGCTCATCCCCTCTCACCTTCACTTGACTTTGGACTCTCAGAACTTTGGTGTTTTGAATAGTGTACAGCACCTGATCTATTCTTTGCTCCTGAGGTGAAGCTCATTAGCTCAATTGGAGTCTCACCACTCTTTAGAAACAAGGAGGACTTTGCGTCACCCAGGACCTGTGACAACAGTGCAGAGTACTGCTGAGCAACAGGAAGGCCGGCCAGAAGAGAGATTGCCAGCTTTCTACTCCTGCACACCTTTGAACACTCAAATGTACTTTGAATAAGTTAGGAAGAAATGTATAGACCACCAGATGACTAGGAACAATCATAGTGGCACAAGAAACATGAGCAACCTACCAAATATCTCTCCCTCAAGGGAAAACCTCAATCCCACATCACCCACAGACAGCATAATGGATGTCGTGGACATGTCAGATAAGCAATTCAGAATATTTGTGGTGACCAAACTAACTGAAATGCAAGAGAAAAGAGACAATGAGCTCCAGGAGATGAGAAAGTCCTTTCATGATTTGAAAGAAGAAACAGACACACCTTTAAAAAGAATCAGATAATGGACCAGCAGTTAGCATCATGGCTATGTCGCTGGACTCCCACGTAGTCAACCACGGTTTGTGTCCCGGACCCAGTGGCTTAAACTCACACCGAGTGCGTGTGCGTGTGTGCCCAAGATCCCGAGAGGAGAATGGAGGAGAAGGGATTGTGGTGTGGCCATCCCCCCTGGGGGGTGATTTCTCACTTTCTATCTCTCTGTCTCTCCCTGTCTGTCTGGCGAGCGCACGCGCTCTATAGCAAAAACCTCTTAAAAAAAAAAAAAAGAATCAGATAGAACTGTTAGGCATGAAGAATGTGATACAGGAAATTAAAACCTCCATTGAAAGTATTAAAAGTAGATTAGATCACACAGAAGATCGAATCCCAAATGTAGAAGACAAAAACTATGACCTAGAAAAAAGTATCAAGAAGACTGAGGGAAAAAAAAAACAAACAAGAAAAATGAGAATAACATATGAGGAATACTGGATACCATCAAGCACCCCAACGTTTGGATAACAAGTAGATTAGATCACACAGAAGATCGAATCCCAAATGTAGAAGACAAAAACTATGACCTAGAAAAAAGTATCAAGAAGACTGAGGGAAAAAAAAAACAAACAAGAAAAATGAGAATAACATATGAGGAATACTGGATACCATCAAGCACCCCAACGTTTGGATAACTGGTATCCCACAAGAGGAAGAAAATAATAAGGGCATTGATAATTTATTCCAAAAAAATTCTGGGAGAAAACTTTCCAAACCTAGAAAGGCATTTGAATATCCAGACCCAAGAAATACATAGGAACCCAAATAGAATCAACCCAAGAAGATCCTTTCCAAGGCATATCATAGCCATACTGGCAAAAACAACAAAGACAAAGACAAGATATTAAAACTGGCAAGAGGGAAATGTCAAGTTGCTTACAAAGATCACCTCATCAGGCTAACATCAGACCTCTCATGGGAAACAATGCAGCAAGGAAAGAATAGGGAAATATAATCAAAATGTTCAATGAAAAACAATTTCAATCAAGAATACTATACCTGGCAAGATTATCTTTCATGTGCGGAAAAAAGTATAAAAACATTTCCAGGTAAACAAAACCTGAAAGAGTTTACCAATTCCAGACCAACTCTTCAAGAGGTTCTGAAGGGAGTGCTATACCAGGAAAACTAAAAAGTCAGACCAAACAACCAAGAAAACAGCTCATTTAATGATAAGAACAGGTCCAGAAATATCAATAATAACATTGAACATTAATGGATTAAATTCTCCAATTAAGAGACACAGACTGGCTGAAAGGATAAAAATACAGAAACCCTCTATCTGTTGCCTACAAGAAATGCACATACACAGGCTAAAAGTGAAGGACTGGAGAAAGATATTCCATGCAAATGGAATCAAAAAAAGGCTGGAATTGGCGATATTGATTTCAGACAAAATAGGCTTCAAGACTAAGTCTGTAAGAAGAGACAAGAAGGGCATTATAAAATAGTAAATGGGTTAATTCAGCAAGAAGACATAATACTTATTAATATCTATGCACCCAACACAGGAGCACCTAAATATGTGAAGAAAAGACTGCTGGAGCTAAAAGGAGAGATAGGGAGAAATACTATAATTGTTGGAGATCTCAACACCCCATTATTTCCTTTAGACAGATCTTCTAGACAAAAAATGAATAGAGAGATACAGGACCTCAATGATACTATAAATTGAGTGGATTTGATAGATATCTGTGGAACTTTCCACCCTAAGGTGACAAAATATACATTTTTCTCACCCCAGCATGAAACCCTTTGAAAAACTGACCACATGATAGAATACAAATCAAGCCAGTACAGATTCAAAGGCATAGAAACTATATCCAGCATCTTCTCTGACCATGATGGAATTAAACACAATATTAGTATCAAGTGGGATTAGCAGTTAGTGTAATGGCTATGTCGCTGGACTCCCACATAGTCAACTGCAGTTCGAGTCCCGGACCCAGTGGCTTAAACTCATGCCGGGTGCATGTGTGTGCATGCCCAAGATCCTGAGAGGAGAATGGAGGAGAAGGGATTGCGGCATGGCCATCCCCCCTGGGGGGTGATTTCTCACTCTCTGTCTCTCTGTCTCTCTCTGTCTGTCTGGCGAGTGCACGTGCCCTATAGCTAAAAACCTCTCCAAAAAAAGAAAGAAAGAAAGAAAGAAAAAGAAACCCTCAAAAATATATAAATATGTGGAAACTGAACAACTTACTTCTGAATGACTTCTTAACTACTGAAGAAATTAAGTCTGAAATAAAAAAAAATGATGGAAACAAATGATAATGAGTATACAAGTTTCTATAATCTATGGGACACTGCAAAAACAGTCACAAGAGGGAAATTCATAGCAATTAACATGCATAAGAAAAAGACGGAAAGGTGGCAAACAGATAACTAACATCATGCCTCAAGGAACTGGAAAAAGAACAACAAAAAAGACCCCAAAAATACCAGGCAAAAAGAAATAATAAAGATTCGAGCAAAAATAAATGAAGTAGAAAACAAACGAACCACACAGAAAATAAATGAGAGCAAAAGCTGGTTCTTTGAAAAGATTAACAAGATCAATACACCATTGGCTAGACTGAAAAAGAAGACAGAAAGAAACCAGATAAATCAAGTACGTGATTAAACAGGCAACATTACAACAGATACCACAGAAATACAAAATATCAACAGAGGATACTATGACAACTATATGCCAAGAGAACAAGAGAACATGGAGGAGATGGACAAATTTCTGGATTCATACAATACTCCACGATTGAATCAGGAGGACATAGAAAACCTGAATAGACCCATAACAAGCCATGTGACTGAATCAGTAATAAGTAACCTCCCGAATAAGAAAAGCCCAGGTCTGGATGGCTTCACTTCTGAACTCTACAAAACTTTTAAGGACGAGCTAACCCCTTTCCTACTCAATTTATTTCTAAAGATTCAAAGGAGGGAAACCTTCCAAATTCATTTTATTAAGCCTCCATCATCCTCGTTCCCAAAACAGATAAGGACATGACAAAAAAGGAAAACTACAGACCAATATCACTGATGAATATGGGTGCAAAAATTATCAACAAGATACTTGCAAATCATATCCAACAACATATAAAAAAGACTATTCATCACGACCAGGTAGGCTTTATTCCAGGAATGCAAGGGTGGTTCAACACACACAAGACCAGAAACCAGCAGTTGGCATAATTGCTATGTTGGGGACTCCCACGTGATCGACCATGGTTTGAGTCCTGGATCCGGTGGGTTACACTCATGCTAGGTGTGTGTGTGTGTGCCCAAGATCCCGTGAGGAGAATGGAAGAGAAGGGATTGAGGCATGGCCATCACCCTGTACATGTGCCCTATAGCAAAAATCTCCCCCCTCCAAAAAAAGAATAGAGTTCAACATACACAAGACCATAAATATAATACACCATATTATTAATAAGAGAAAAATAGAAGCCATATGATCGTTTCAACTGATGCAGAGAAAGCATTTGATGAAATACAATATTCTTTCATGATTAAGACTCTCAATAAGATTGGTATACAAGGGTCATTTCTTGAAACAATAAAACTCATATATGAAAAACCTATAGCTGGGACCAGCAATTAGCGTAATGGCTATGTCGCTGGACTCCCACATAGTCAACTGCAGTTCGCGTCCTGGACCCGGTGGCTTAAAACTCACACTGGGCACGTGTGCGTGTGTGCCCAAGATCCCAAGAGGAGAATGGAGGAGAAGGGATTGCGGTGTGGCCATCCCCCTTGGGGGGGTGATTTCTTGCTTTCTGTCTCTATGTCTCTGTCTGTCTGTCTGGTGAGTGCACATGCCCTATGGCAAAAACCTCTCCACAAAAAACAAAAACAAAAACAAAAACCAAAAAAAAAACCCTATATCTAACATTATACTGAATGGGGAAAAGCTAAAAGCTTTTCCACTAAAAGCTGGTACTAGACAAGGTTGCCCCCTTTCTCCACTGCTTTTTAATATAGTGCTGAAAGTCTTAGCTAATGCAATCAGAAAAGAGAACAATATAAAAGGCATACGAATAGGCAAAGCAGAGTTTAAAATATGTTTATTCGCAGATGACATGAAGGTATATTTAGAATATCTAAAGGTTTCCATGAAAAAGCTTCTCAAAGTAATGAATGAATACAGTAAAGTGGCAGGATACAAAATCAACATCCAGAAATCTATAGTATTTCTATATATGAACAACAAGTTGAATGAAGTAGAGCTGAAGAAAGGAATCCCTTTTACCATAGCCACAAAATGTATAAGATACCTAGGAATAAATCTAACTAAGGAAGTCAAAGACCTTTACAAAGAAAACTATGAAAATCTTAAAAAGATATTGAAAAGTTCATGTTACTGGATTGGAAGAATTAACATAACCAAAATGACAATTCTACCCAAGTTTACTCTACAAATGTAACACAATTCCAAACAAAATACCAGAGACATTATTCACAGATCTAGAAAAGACAATCATAGAATTTGTCTGTAATCATAAAAGACTTTGTATTGCCAAAGCAATGCTGCACAAGAAGAGTGGAGTGGGTGACATATCACTCCCTGACCCCAAGATATGCTATAAAGTGATGATAATCAAAACAGCTTGGTATTGGCATAAAAAAAGACAGGTGGGTCAATGAAATAGAATAGAGACCCCAGAAATAAACCCCAAAGTTTACAGCCAACTGATTTTTTTGACAAAGGACACCAGTTGATCCACTGGGAAAAGGAAAACCTCTTTAGTAAATGGTGCTGGAAAAACTGAGTATCCACCTGCAGAAAGATGAAACTGAACTCCCATCTTTCACCATTAACACAAATAATAAACTCAAAATGG
>NW_006159536.1:3085819-3106164 GCF_000334495.1 Tupaia belangeri chinensis
CCAAAAAAAAAAAAAAAAAAAAGGATTAGAGATCTGAACCTAAGACCTCAAACTATAAAACTACTGGTGGAAAATACTAGGAAACTCTGGAAGACATTGGAGTAGGAAGACTTCTTAAATAAGACTCCCAAAGCATAGGCAGTAATCCTTAAAATAGACAAGTGGGACTATATCAGACTACGAAGTTTCTGCACAGCACAGGACACAGTAGCAAGTGTTAACAGACAACCCTCAGAATGGGAGAATATTTTTGTAAAACAAAGGACTGGTAACCAGAATACACAGAAAACTCAAGCAGCTTACTTGAAAAAAAAATTATTAACCCAATTAAAAGATGGGAAAATGAGCTGAGCAAAAATCTCTCTAAGGAAGACATACAAACAGTCAAAAAGCATATGAGGAAATGCTCAACATCCCTCATCATAAAGGAGATACAGATTAAAACCACAATGAGGTACCGCCTAAGCCCTGTCAAAATGGTGAAGATTAAAAATATATAAACTGTTAATGTTGGCAGGTTGGTGGGGATGTGGTGAAAGGGGAACTCTCCTACACCCTTGATGGGAATGTAAATAGTTCAGTCACTATAGAGAACAATATGGAGGTTCCTCAAAGATCTACAAATAGAACTACCATTTGATCCAACAATCCCACTTCTGGGTATCTATCCAAAGTACAGGAGAATGATCAGTCAGAAAAGTGCTTGCACATCAATGTTTATTGCAGCATTATTCACAATCGCTAAGACATGGAACCAACCTAAATGTCCACAAACAGAAGAATGGATTGAAAAAGTGTGACACATATACTCTATGGAATACTCCTCATCCATAAAAAAACAACTAGACCCTGGTATTTGACAGAAAGTGACCGGATATGGAGGATCTATTTCTGAGTGAAGCAAGCCAGGATATGAAATAAAGATATTGTATGTATCCACTTAATATATATGGACTATCTACACTTTATAGTAAAGGCCGAAATTTTGGAGGGCATAAAAGCAGTGAAAATAGTGATACTGAAGACAGTGTGGAATGGGGTAGAAGAAAGGAAGAGTATAGAGAAGGGTAGCAAGAGAACAAATAGAGAGGCATGACATTAGTGGGACACAGAAATGGTTTATTACCTGTTGATGATAACATGTATAGTATTCTCAACTGGACTTATCTGATAAGTATTTCATATTGGATATATTCTTTTTACAAGCAAAATGATATATAGTGACTGAAAGTTTAAAAATTAATGAGAATAATAATAATATTAATCTGGAAAAAATGATGAAAAGCTATTTGATGATGATGTGGATAGTAATGTCTTTGTCTTGACTGATATGCAAGGTATTCCTTCTGGAAAAAGAAATATAATACACTGTAAAGATATATGTGATTCAATATAATATAAACAAGATTATTATAATAATAAATAAAATAAAAAAAGAAAAACAGGAAAAGAAAGAAAAGATAGTTGTTTCAACAAATGGTACTGGAACAACTATACATCCACATGCTAAATAAATAAATAAATAAATAAAACTTAGACATAGATCTTATATGGTTCACAAAAATTAACTCAAGATGGATCATGCGCCTAAATGTAAATTGCAAAACTATAAAACTCCTAAAAGATAAAACAGGAGAAAATCTAGATAGCCTTGATGGTGATTTTTTCCTTTAGATAAAACATCCAAGGCATAATTCATGAAAGAAAGAACTGATAAGATGAATTTCATTAAAATAAAATACTCCTGAGCTGCAAAAGACAAATGAAAGGAGAATGAAAATAGAAACCATAGGGTGGGAGGAAACATTGACAAAAGACACATCTAGCAGTGAACAGTTAACACAAAGCCTACAAATAAGTCAAAACTCAACAATAACAAAACAAACAACCTGATCTATACAACAGGCCAAAGATATTAATGGGCATATCACCCAAGAGGGTATACAGATGGCAAATGAGTGTATAAAAAGATGCGTCACATTATGTCATCAGGGAAATGCAAATTGAAAGAGTAAAGAGATACTGCTACATACATACTAGAATGACTAAAATCTGAGCACTGACACTACCAAATGCTAGTTAGGGTGTGTTGTAACAGAAACACATTCATTAGTGGCAGAAATGTAAAATGGTACAGTCACTTTGGAAGATAGATTTGATGGTTTCTTTTAAAAACTAAGCCTACTCATACCATTTGACCCAGTAAATGCCTCCCTTGGTATTTACTAAAATGAACTGAAAACTTATGTCCACAAAAGAACCTGTATATAGATGCATAAAGCAGCTTTTTTTATAACTGCTAAAACTTAGAGTTAACCAAGAAGTCATTTAGCAGGTAAATGAATAAATGGTGGTACGTCCAGACAATGGAGTATTACACAGCTTTAGAAGGAAATGAGCTATCAAATCATGAAAAAACTACAAGAAGATTTACATGTATAGTTCTAATGGAAATAGCTAATCTGAAAAGGCTGCATATTATATAATTCCAACTACTTGACATTCTGGGAAGTAGGATATAAAGACAACAGAAATCTCACTGGTTGCCAGGAACTGGGGCAGGGATGAGTAGAGAGAGCTCAGATGATTTTTAGGACAGTGAAACACAATGTATGATACTATAATGGTTGATACATCTCATTACACATTTGTCCAAACCTATATAATACACTAGCAGGAGACAATCCTAATGTAAACTATAGACTTTGGGTGATTATGACGTGCCAGTGTAGGCTCATCAATTGTAATTATACCATAATAGGGGAGGCTGTGTAGGTATAGGAGTTTATGAGAAATCTATTTATTTCCTTTCAATTTTGTTGTGAACCTAAAACTTCTCTTTAAAAAAGTTTTTATTAAAGCTTATTAATTTCCAGAGAAAAATAAACAGGCATCCTCAATAGGGTTATCATACCACAACCTCCCGCTAGCCATGCAGTGAGTTGGGGTCAAGCATGTTGACCTAGCATATTGAAGTAGACTTGGGATGCGAACCCAGAGCCTTCTCATATCATCTCTGATATTACCCAGCAGTGCCCCTACTGCCTGAACCACTGAAGCTGTCAAAAAAAAAAAAAGTGTGTATAAATTTATGTAAATGTACACCGATGTGGATAAAGCCTTTTTCTGCTTAAGGAAGTTAAAGGAGTAGCTGGTAACTTTCTCATCTTGTCTACTACGGGTGCCTGTGAGATGGGCCACTGACAAAGGACGTGATGAACTTTTCTTTGCAGGTCAGATGAAGCCACAGGCTCTATTTTCAATCTGTAAATGCTACCTTTGGTATGACATCTGTATTTATAACTCCTCAGTGGCTTCTTCTCTTGCAGCTTCCTGTGCCTGGCCCTCCTCCCTATCAACACAGAAAAGAATAAGGTCTTATCCACTAAGTTTTACCCAGGAACTCCCATTTTATATCTCTTTATCTCTAACTATGAAGGGAAAAATGTTTGTATAATAGTTTGTCCTCCAAAATTTCATGTTATGGAGTATGGTTTTAGTGGGCAGTAATTTGATGTTTCTCAGAAATTCACGTGTTAGAACTTTAGAACTTGATTGTGCTTACTGTATTAAAAGGGTGTTAAGTGAAAACCCAATTTTTTTTATGGTGTCCCAGGGTGGGGCCTTTGGGTATGATAATGTCATTAGAGTGAGGCCCCCATGGCTAAAATCTATAGACAGATTTATAAACAGAGGAAATGATTCCAAAACGACAGAGACAAGGCCATATGGATACAGATCATGATACACTCTGCAAAAAGCTCTGCATTCTACCATTTTTCCTTGGTCTTTCCAACCATCACAATCATAAGTCATTAAGCTTCTGCTTTTATAAAGTCACCCAGTCTCAGGTATTTCTGTTAGCAATGCAATAACCGACTAAGAGAAAAGGCTTTGTTTCCCATTCAATTTTCAGGCAGATTATGAAAATGATATTAAGTTGCCTGCAGTTAGAGCACTAAGTCAATGGGTCTTTATTGACTTCTGGAGTTGCTAGAAAATGGGATAGTTACTGTCCAAAGTGACCAGAAGATCTCTCTGAGAAGAACAGATGACATGGACAGACACTAGTAACATAGATCTTTATGGAATTATTCTAGTAGAGCAACTGTTCACTATAGTTTGTGGTGGTAGGCTGTCAACAGACACGTGCAGTTTGAGCTTGTGAATAATGACGCTCACTGCAGGATAGAGGGGCAGATCTTAGCCGTCTACCTGGAAACTTCTTCCTGGAATCATGATGCAATTGCCACCAGGATGAAACACTGTCTTGAAAAACCATCGAGTGACATGTCTAATCCTGTTTGATGCCTGTCTTTGCTAAGTTCTCTTTAGGCAATCCATGAACTCACCACCCTTTTAATTTTATGCTTCTCACATTCCTAAAGAATGAGGTTCTCACAATGAAGTTGTTATAAGGGTTATTGGCTTAGCAAACTTTGATGTCAATTTTCTTTCTAAAACTCCTTTTGCGACAGAGTATATAACATTGTAACTGGTTTCTGAAATTCTGAAAAGAAGTGTTTTATCTTTAAGGACATTTTAGTCATTCTGTGGTGAAGTTGTCAACACTTCTTAATGTATAAAAAATTCCTTTTCCTCCGATATTTCATTTCTTCCATATTTCCAGATACTTAACATCATCTAAGCCAATTTGTTGGCATGTTTCACTCCATACCATGTAGAGAAACTACAGTATAGATTTTATGTGCTGACAAAGAAAGAATTGTTCATTTGTTTAGTCTGCAACCTGTGCAATTTTCTACTTCTTATATAGGGAATGAATTTCCTGATATTAGTATTGATGCCTTATTAACTGTTGATATTCCTGGTTAAAAAATAAGTTAATGTTCTAGAGATGATTATTTTCTATTTATTACTTTCCCATCACTTGAATACTCTTAATGGTGAGCAATGACAGAACCTGAGTGTAGAGACATCTGTATCATTGAAATCCCTTTCTCGGGCAGGAAAAACTAAATAAAGAACAATGCTGTTCCAGGCACTCAGTTTACATTCTAGAAATTATGCAGTTTCATACATTTCAGTTTTCTTTTCGTATGTACTTTTCAAATCTCATTAGGTGATTCATATGGACAACTTCTAGTTCTCTTTGTGTTATTTCATCTTGATTCTAGGGCCCAGAATGGTCCCAACACAGCCTTTCCACTGAACGTGGCATCCATCATTCCCCATCTACCCAGGGGAATGGCACCTCCATTTACCAAGCTGCCCGAGCTCTGGACTTTGGAGTTACCTCCTGCACTGCTCTTTCTATCAATGCCCATATGAAATCAGCCCTCAGATCAGGTCAATTCACCTCCTCAGCAGCACCTGCCTCTCTTCTCTTTCTGTCATTTCTCATTGTTACAGCCTCATTTCTGACCCTTGGCATCTCTCATAGGGATTATATGAACAGCTTCTCATTGCTCTTCCCGATTTTGGCCTTGTCTTTGCAATGTATTCTCTATGAAACATAAAACCATCAAGGGGCTTTTTCTACAATGTATATCTGATCACATATCCTTGTTTATTCAAAGAAAAGCCTTCAGTGGCCTGGGCCTTCTAAGTAGAGTCAAACTCCTTAGTATGTTGTTCAAAGTGCTACACATCTTAATCTCAAATTCAATGTATACATATAAAATTTTATCACTTGGCCTACACTACCACCTACCCAAGAGGTTAGACCGTAAGGCCCTGGAGACAAGGATTGTGTTTTATTAAAGAATATCTCCTAAGCACCTATTCTGGTGCCTGCTACATAGTATCGTTGAACTAAAGGCTTACTAAAAGATTTGATCAATAAATTAAGAGTCAACTCTTTCTATCTTCATGTCTTGGCCAACTTTAGAACAGTAGATTGTATATCCCTCAACAACTCAACTTCTCAAATTTCCTATGCTCACTTGAGCTGCGCCGTCAGTAGTCATGGGTGTACTTTCTTCCACCATAGTTTATCTTGTCTCCTATCTTTGCTCAGCTTCGGCCAAATTCTCTATAACTTTCCTCTGATGCACAAAGTACACTAAATTGAACTCTAATCATCTTAAAGAGTTAATGTGCCTCCCTAAATGCCTAATTTACTACCAGAGAGTGACTTAGGCACTGGGGAGAATCTGGCTCATTATTTAATAGTCAATAAGGCCAGCTGTTTCATTTCAAGAAATTAATGGTCTTTAAAACCTTTCCATATTGTACCAACTGCTCTTCTCGATGGAGAGCCAACTGACTTTTATTAGTAAGGTTGATAAAATCCAAACCCTGTTAGTCCTGCTTTAGCCTTCTTCATAATACCGATAGGGTCTTCTGGGACATCTGGTTATTTTTGTTTTACTCTCCTGTTGATTCTTTGAGATATTTTCTTTGCTGGATTTTCTTTGGTTTTTCCCTTGGAGACTGCGAGAGGTGGTCCGACAGCTGCACTCTATGGCTTGGCGGCTTGACCCTCGGCCTTCTTGACTTCTTAAGTAAGAATGCCTTTCAGCATTAAGCCTAATTTGTCTGAGACAGTGAGCAGCTTGTTACTTTCAGGTTAGCTCATTCCATCTTTAACCACCTGAAATTACTCATATGTTAAAAAACATTCACATTCAGAGGATGTTTTATGTAACCATCTTTCTCTTATTAATAACCCACCATTAGGCAAAAAGGTCAAAAATAAAGGCTAGATTAGGCCACAAATCTATATTATGAGAGAAAAATATAGCAGCCCTTAAATTTTTAGCTATTGATCAGTACTTTGAAGACATTGGCTTTTAGGAATTAGAATGAATAAAACACATTCACCCTCCACTGGCAGCTAATGTCTCTATTTTTTCCCCCACATTTAAACTATTGCCAATGGCAAATGAACAACTATATTACAATATCCTACATACATTAAATGGATTATTTACTTAAATTATACATATGGCAGTAGTGGCTATGGTTTAATATAAATATTTTACTTTCTTTGGATTTCCTGTGGTTTTGTGCTGCTGAAATTTACAGTGGGATCCACACTGGACCTTTTGTTCTGAGGGGGGCAGCTGTCTGCTCATTCTCATGAGTCCTCCCACTGCATTTTCTGGGGATGTGAACAGGATGTTATCTTTCAAAAGTTGGGAAGACAGCAGAATGTGTAAATCCTTCCTTAGGTAGCACTGATGAACACACACATCTGGCCTCTGAAACTCAAGCAGGTGCTATATTTCACATTGCTAATGGATTGCATGGAGAGGAAGGATGGGGACACACGGTCAAGAGTTCGTTGCCATTTCACCTGCTTTCTGGGATTTCTGTGCTGAGAATATTTTTTTCTCTATAAAAAAGATCAAATGGTAGCATCCAGAATAGAAGCATACACACATACTATGTTGTGATGGGCTGAAAGGTAGGTCACAATAGAACTTCTTGCTGGTGGCATATTGGACTCCCATATGACCAACCACGGTTTGAGTTCCAGTAGTTCTGGAGGACTGAAAAGCATGCCAGGCTCCTGAACGTATATGACCAAAATCCCGGGAGGAGAAGGGATTGTAGTATGACCATCCCCCTGGGGCGGGTGGGGGGGGAGTGATTTCACACTTTCTGTCTGTCTCTTTCTGGTGACCATGCATGCCCTATGGCAGAAACCTAAAAAACAAAAAAAGTTTCTTGCTAAAACTATGAGGTTGTTGAGAAAATCATAATTCATTTTTGCATAGAAGAATATGTCATGACTTTTCCAACAACCTAATATTACATTCACTCTGGTATTGAAGACATCCTTCAGTACAGTCAACTATTGCTTGAGTATTTTCTTTTTATGCATTTTTACAAAAGAAATAATCTCTGTGAAAGCACTGTTGTCTGTCGAGGAAAAAAATACTAGTCACATTGGAATCATCACATAGGAATGAGAAGATTTTTAAAAATGACCCCTTTAAGAAGGGCTTAGAGTAAATCCCTTTAATTCAGATAATCTTCAAGTTTTTGGGTCACAAAACTCTTTTACTTACCCTTTTCCCAGAAATATGTACAAAATATTATTACTAAAAAATATGGCAGATAATTTTAGGGACTTTGAGGATCCCCTGAAACCAATTAATGAGAAATTTAGATATACATAGACCCCTGATTAAGAACCCTGCCTCTCATAATTCTTTTGGGTTTAGCCAAATTAACACATATTCTATCTCAAGACAACTCTCTTTCCAGCAAAAATCCTATCTCTTTCTCATAAAAATTAAAAGTGAGGGACCAGCAGATGGTTTAAGGGTTACCCTGCTGGACTGCCACGTAGTTAACCATGGTTCGAGTCCCAGGCCTGGCAGCTTAAAACTCACACTGAGCATGTGTGTGTGTGTGTGGCCAAAATCCCAACAGGAGAACAGAGGGGAGGAATTGCTGCATGGCTGTCCCCTCCCCAGGGCAGGGTGGGGGGGATCGGGGAGGAGAGGGTGTGATTTCTTGCTCTCTGTCTCTCCAGTGAGCATCCGTGCCCTATAGCAAAAATCTCTCTACCACAACAAAACAAAACAGAAGAGACACTCTCAATAATATAAATGCTGTCTTTGAGGAACACAGAGTTCTTCTTGGTTAGATTAGAGGAACATAGGAGACACAGGGAATGCGTGTCAGTTCAACAGGTGATATACTGCCCATGTAGCACAGGGTCACATTAGCTGGTGAGGGCCAAGAAGAGCATATAATATTTTGCAAGAGGAAATGCCACCTGAAGAAAGAAGCTCTTGGGTAATCCTGACTGTTCCCAGGACACTGTAGACCTGGTGAAGTATCACATTCCAAGAGTCCTGGACAGACTGCTTTAGGACACTGAGTGTCCTGACACAAGGCAGAACTACAGTGAGAACAACATGTAAATTGAGGGACCAGCAGGTGGCATAGTGGTTAAGGTGGTGGACTCGCATATGACAGACTGCAGTTCAAGTCCTGGACCTGGCAGCTTGAAACTCATGTCAGGCATGTGTGTCTGTGCCCAAAATTCTGAGAATACAATGGGAGAGAAGGGATTGTAGTGTGGCCATCCAACCTGGGGGGTGATTTCTCACTTTCTATCTCTGTCTCACTGCAGCAAGCAGAAGTGCCCTGTAGCAAAAATCTATCTTAAAAAAAAAAAAGATATAAATTGATTTTGACTGATGTGCACAGATAAACTGCATGGATATCTTTCATAATGTTTGTCCAAAGTCATTTAGCATGAGTGTCTAGACTATGAATATTCTTTATAATTATAATAATATCACACTTGATATTGCTTCAAGCTATATTATAAAGTTCATTACTGCTTAGGGTGACATGAGTGCTCAAAACATTCCCACTACAAAGGAGATAAAATGAATAAAATCATAAAATAACTAGAAGAAAATATGAATAAATAATTATTTCATAATGGGAGATAATATTTAGCACATAAAAGCAAAAGAATAAATCATAAGGCAAAATAGAAAACAGTTCATATACAAAAATGATAAAATTCTATTAATACAAAGTTAAAATAATTTTAAATATGAGAAAGTATTAATATGTGAAGGACTTTAGTAAATCAAGAAGAAAAAGAAAAAACACCTACTTAGATATGATATGCAAGCAGATAAGATATAATAGCCTAAAAAATTTACACATTCCTCAATGTAATCTAAACAAGATTATGATGGTAATAAATAAAGAAAGAAAAAAATTTACATGCTCCAACAAATATGAAAAAAAATTAATTTCACTAAGAGTAAAGAAATTACAAATTAAAACCATTTATGGTCATAATTGTTACTTTTAAACCTATTAAATTGATGTAGGCTTTAACGAATGATTTATACTCAGAGCTGGTGGGGATGTAAATTGGTATAACCTTTTTGGAGGTCAATCAGGCAATATAGATCAGGAGTTTTAAGAATATTCACATTCCTTGACCTGGTAATTACATGCTAGGAATTTATCCTATAGCCTGCTTGACTTCATGATGTGTACTTTTTGTTCTAGGAAGGTGAGCCTAAGTATCTCAATTGAACTGGATGTGATGGATCTAATTTAAAGGCTCCACAGATACAACACTGGTATCTTAGCGAAAAGCCTTATGCTAAGGTGAAACTGTGGAGGCCACTAGAGCCACATGACCAGGACAGTAAAAGTAATCCCTGTTTTAGCCCTCTTTTCTTTTTTCTTTTCTTTTCTTTTCTTTTCTTTTCTTTTCTTTTCTTTTCTTTTCTTTTCTTTTCTTTTCTCTTCTCTTCTCTTCTCTTCTCTTCTCTTCTCTTCTCTTCTCTCCTCTCCTCTCCTCTCCTCTCCTCTCCTCTCCTCTCCTCTTTCTTTCTTTCTTTCTTTCTTTCTTTCTTTCTTTCTTTCTTTCTTTCTTTCTTTCTTTCTTTGTCTTAGGGATATGTGCACTTGACAGAGAGAAAAATAGATAGTGAGAAGGAAAGTGAGGAATCACCCCATGGGGGGATGGCCACACCACAATACCTTCTTCATTCTCCTCCTGGGATCTTGGGCATGCACACACATGTGCCCAGCATGAGTTTTAAGCCCCCGGGTCTAGGACTTGAACCATGGATGGCCATGTAGGAGTCCAGCAATGTAACTGCGAACCATCTGCTGGCCCTCCTACTATTCCCAATTGGAGCAAAAGTAGCAGGTTGAAATCCTGCAAAACTTTGCTTTGTGTAAGTTGATAGTCATGATAAGTAAAGTGACTGCAGACACTCAAACCACCATCATTCATTAATAGGCATGCTTGAGTTAGGTACCTTAGTACCAAATTTCCATTTTCCTGAGGCTTTCCATAATCTCAAGGGCACGTCCCAGTTGCTGCTGTATTTCAGTGATGTTCTGTGCATAGGCTTGAAAGATAATGAACTTGTCAAAGACTTACATCATTTTGATAAATTGTACATTTGAGTGAAACAAAGAGAAACCAGAAATACATTCTTGCAGGGTTATTCTCTTGGGCTTGCCTGTTGATATTTTTGGTATTCACTGTGTTCAGATAGGATATGATCAACTCACAGAGCACCTACTTCAGAAATAAAGTGAGGGCATCAAGACTGGGACTACTGAATAATTAGCTATTTTTCTCTCACGAAAGGGAACCAGGACTGATCCACTTTGACTTCACACTCTCTAGACACAGCAGCACTGCTGTGCCCTACCTGTATCCCCAGAACTTCCTGTCTACTATAGTACTTACTCCAAGCATTTGTGCTTCTCGGCTTGAGGCCTCTATCACCAGTGCACTGGCAGGCAAAAGTGCTGAGGAGTTGGCACCTTAGGAGCAACACATAGCCAATGACTAATGGGATTTGAAAGATAAATGCCTTGACATCCTTGCCGCTCGGTAGGGGTGGGGGCACAGATGTGAGTGCCTTCCACAGTATCTCCAGAAGGCCCTAGCAGAGTTGACAAAACCTGCCCCCCTCGCCCTCAGTGGTAACCTGCTCACTAATGCATTTTATACTGGTTTTCTTCCTTCTCTTCACTTCCCTTCCAATGCTTCCTGGAATTGTTTCCGACATAAAATCACTTGCCTTCAAATCCTTGCCTGAGAGTCTGCTTCTATGCAGAAAACCCAGCCTAAGACTCCAGGAGGACTTTTTAAATTTCTGAATTTGTATTAGTGAATTATGAGAACTTCCACTGTTCTTTGTCCATGTTGTTGCTGTTGCAACAATAGCCCATGGAACTCTCTAGATCATTTATCCAAATTTGCCAGTTCTTTACATTTGGCTTTACTTTTCATTTATTCTCTTCCATTCGGTTCTCTTTCCTCCACCTTTCTTCTTTCTTTCTCTACACATAAATACACATACATACACCCATGTATGTATGTTAGTGTTCCCTGAACCATTTGAAGGTAAATTAGACCCTTGTGTCTCTTTGCGCTTAACCATTTTAGTGTATATTTCTGAAGAACAAGGGTATTCTATTTTATAAGCACAGTACAGATACCACTGTTTTTTTCTTACCTCATGCTTATGCTTTATGGGATCAAAGCTATGCTTAGACACAGAGTGCCAGCTGACATTAAGTCACCAATTCTTCCTACTTGAGATAACTATCATTTCCAGAATGAAATTACACAGACAGTGATAGATAAGGTTTTTCTTCTATATAAGCAGTGAAGACATGTCACAACCACAGGCTGGTGCCCAGACTTTGTAATTTGCACTGTCCACCTGCTTCTTTTTGTATTTCCCAAGTATGAGACTTTGTGGTTTATTACATCACAACTCCTGAGGTGCCTTGGGGTCTTCTGTTCCCTTTCATGAATACACAGTTGTCTAGCATCCTGAATCAGCCATTGCAACTTCCATCCACAGCGAGTCATACTTCTGCATATTTTAATGGTACCCTTATGGAAGTCTGAAATGTACCTCAAGTCTAACATGTCCCAATCTATATTTATGATCTTCCTCCTACCCCAAACCTTGTTTTCTCTGAGCATTTTGTGTCTCGGGAATGGTGCCATCAACCATGTGGGTTGTATGTGTTCTTGACACCTGGCTTCACTTATCTTCACCCCCCACATGCAATCCATCATCAAATTCTGCCATTCTCTTCACTACCTTTCTCTAATTCTATCATCACCATTCATGTATAAGGGCTCTTCAAAAGTTCATAAAAAATGCTTGTTATAAAAAACTACGATGGATTTAAAAATGTTTTGCACCAAAATAATTTTGTACTTTCATTCCATTTTCCATGAACTGGTTGAAATTTTTTCCTATGTATACACCAACATCTCTACCCTAAACTGCAGTGAGAATCTTTAACCTAATCTGTATCCACTTTAGCCTCCCTCCGAACTGTTCTAAAAACTTCAAAATACAAAGTTGACCATATCATCCTTCTGCTTAAAACCTATCAAAGGCTTCTAATTAGTCTTTTTATAAATACAAACACCCTTGACTTGACCACCCATGATCTGACTTCTACCTACCTTTCTTGCTCAACTCTCACAGTCTCTGTTCCACCCATAATGCCTTCTCTCAGTCTTTGTAGATCAAGCTGTCTCCAACCATCAGGCCTCTATACATGCTGTTCTCTCTATCTGGAATAGTTCTTTATCTCTTGTCTCTAACCTCCTTCATCTTATAACTCACATCTCTGTTCCTCCCTTGATTTGATCTGATTTCACATTGTATTTTCTTGAATCATATATTTTTCCTTTTTCTATAATGAGCAGAATTGCTATTTTGAGATTGTAGGATTACTATTTTCTCCACTAGACTATAATCTTCATGGGATAGGTTTTGTGTGTCCTTATGTATCCTCAGGACCCGCAGAGTGCATTGAACTCAGCAGGTGGTCAGTAAACAGTTGTTCAACAAAGGAATGAGAAAGGGGTCAGCAGGTGATATGGTGGTTAAGGCGCTGGACCCTCCCACATGCCCGACAACAGTTCAAGTCCCTAACAAGGTGGCTTTCTTTCTCTCTCTCTCTCTCTCTCTGGTCAAATTAAAATAAATGAATGAATACATAAATAAAATTAGATAAAAATTTAAAAATATATTAAAAAAAAACAAAACACAAAGGAATGAGAAAGAGTAGACGACTTTCCTAGTTCATCGATTTAGGCTAATAAAATCGCATAGAGGCTCTGACTGACCCGCATTTTTTTTTTAATTAGATATGAAAAGAGTGACCAAAAACAGAAAAACTGACGAATTCAAGCTGTTGACAAGGTGGTAACATAAGATTTGTCTATAACCAGCTCACAGAAGGCAATCATCACATTATCTTGGCCACATTACAGGCAGCCCACCCAGAAATTACTTATATAACACATTGGCTAGAAGTTCTATCATATATGGACCTGATTTTGATGCCGGAAAAAAAAAACATAAAAGGGTGTTGCACAGTCCAGACCACTTAGCATAAATTGTCAAAGGCACCAACATATCAGTGGAAAGTGACCAAGAAGCCTGATACAAACTCCATCATGGTTTTATATGACTGTTTCCAGGAAAAAAACTTCATGTGGCAAATTCCTTCTCGAAATAGCTCAGCATGCTTATTTTCCATCTGAAACCTCTGCTGCAACAATTACAGATCTTTCCAGTACCTTGTAAAACCAGGCTGTCAGACACTATCATTTTTGGAAATAGGTCTGCATTTGTCTCAGCTTCATGTATGTAATCAGTGGGCAGAAACCTTATCTAGTCAGTCACCACCCTGTCTTCACTTCCAAGCAGTGGCCAAGTTTAAGGGATACTAATGATACTTCAGAGTGTATTGTTGGTGGAGGGTGGCCAATGAGAATTGCCAGGTTCCTACCTATTTAACATGTCATTCCCTGTTCTACCGTAAGAGTCAGTTCTGCTGACTGTCCAGTGGGACAACCCTTTATTGGAATAAGCCCCAACTGTGGCTATCGAGGCTTAATTGAAGACTTGGAATATAAGCAGGAACTCATCCTGGAGGCTGTCCTCTTGTACCAGCCCTTCTCACATTTGTACCACAAATGTTTGCCTTTGCTGGAAATTATGGAGCTGGACCAGTATGTTTCCTGGCACAGTGGCTGAGGTCGTGGGGTCTGTGTCACATGAGATCCAGGGCACAGATGGGCTCGAGTGGCACTGCCACAGTAACTGGCTGCCAATGCTCTCTTCTCTGGACTTGAAGCAGCAGACTCGGTAGGAGCAATTCTTTCCCATTTATCTGGCATTTGCCTCTCAGCCATGTTCCCTAAGGATTTGCCAGCACCCTACCAGGAAGAACCAACAAAACCTTGGCCAAGAAAATTGCTGAAGTAAGACCAACTGGTACTTACATATATATTAACCACTATTATAACACAGAGGCAGTCTTAAAAAAAGATAGAGCAATGTTTAAAAGATATTTCAGCTGGAAGGAGGTGGGTGTTTAAATTCTCTAAGGGAAGCTCTGTGGTCATGGCTGCTGTTCTTAGTAATTTTGAATGCCTTATTAGGGGTTTGTACATTGCAATGTTCCCGAGTTATATACTGCATAATTTATGGTGGGATCCACACAGTGAAGGCTGCCACCGCAAAGGGTGATGATCATTGAATGGTTCTCTCCCACCTGTTTACAGCCAGACTAGTACAAGATAACTTGGTGGTGGAGAGACCGAGGTTTCAGAGGTAGGAAGAGCTGGATCGAATCCAAAGCCTACCACTTATCCTGTGTGCACTCTTGGCCTACATCGCTTTGCATCTCTGAGCCTAAGTAGGTGTGGTAATATGTATTTCAGAATTGTTACACAAAATAAATGAAGTGGCATATTTGAAGAATCCACCAGAGTTCTTGGGCATAATCAAGACTCAGCAAATGTTGGTTCCTTCCCCCATGCCTGATTACATGTGTTTCTGTGGAAAGCAGCACAAAGAGCTGTGTCTGGGAGTGGGAGCTTGGGGTATGAGGTGGTTGTACCTTGCACAGCCTTAGGGGGAGCCATTCACGTCCCTCTGCAACCTTCTAATAGGAACAACATAATTGTTGCAAGGAAAATGGGGATATCTTGTCTTTACTCAGGAAAACTCACAGGGATACAAAAATAAACTACATGACTCAAAAATATTTTTCTTTTCTTTCTTACCAATTCCCTGCTATTTGTCTTGTGTTTTGTTACCTTTTTTATAACTTAAAGATTTCAACATTTTCCATTTTCTTTGGAATCCTAAAAGACGTTCATGTTGAACATGGGTGTATTTTTAATACGGTCTAAGATGTTTTCCATCCCATGAACTCATGTTACTCAAGGAAAAAGGTGATGAATTCCTACCTCTCCTTATCTGATCAGCATTAGTAGTGTGTGGTAAATTGAAATCCAAAGGCCTCAGAAACTAGAAAGACCTGGGTTTGAATTCTGATTCTGAATCTGTTACTTTAAGGATAATTTAAAAATATCTACATTTAATTTTATTTATTATTATTATTACTATCATTATTTTTAAACGAGAAACAAGAGTGAAAGGAATGCCCTAAGTAAAGCAAATGCCTAGGCACAAAATAACCTTTTCTTTTGGCGGAGAAGTGAGAAATAAATGCTAAAACTCCTTTAAATATGTGCAGGAGAGAAAGCATGGAAGTCGGCTTACCCAGCATAACATATTTCAAGTCCAAGGTAATGTCAGATTTGGCACTATTGAAATAGCGGGCATGTACTCTTCCTCTAAAAAGAGGACTTAGCCAACAAATATGCAACCATTTAGAATTTTCTATGGAAAATGAGAGAAGAAGCAAAAATCTATGGGATTTAATATATGTGGGTCCATCAAGACTCAGGGAAAACTGCTTTGGGGACATCAGTACTGTAATGGGTCTTAACACACTTTAAATCACTAATATTCTAACTAAACTCATAATGGAGGCCTTCGACTGAATAATTAATATCAAATATTCTAACTGGCATCAAGGATATATTGGCTATGAGGAAATGATGAAAAGTTTGATTAAAATGGACTTTTATCTGAGGAACTAAGTGACATAAAAATGATATGGCAGTAACATTAACCCCCTGATCTCAGCTGTTTGGCATCTTAAAGTGATATTACATGCGAGGGCTTTTTGCATTTTCAGGAAGTTTGAGTTGACAGTGGAGACATCTTAATATCACAAAGAATTAGATCGTTGCTAATTCATCACTTTGTCCTAGGCATTAAGACTGAGGTTGTGTCGGGGGCCAAACAGGCAGCTGACTCTAAGAGCAGGGGAACTTGAGACTAGATTTTCAGAATAGGGAACCTGAAGAGAAAGGATGAGAAAGCTGAATCTGGTGGCACAAAGGAGTTTCATTGATTTTCAAAAGGCATTCAACCCTGTCATACTCGGATGTGGAAGATAGGATCTTGACAAGTTCTTCAGCTCATCTTAGGATTCCTGCAAAGTCAGAGAAGCAACCTGAGCCACAAAAACGGAAAGGTGGCTTTTCATGGTGAGGAAGGTCGTTCAGATAAAATTGCACCACAAGGAAGGTGTCAGAGACTGGCTGATGCCTAGTATCTAGACGGAGTGTAGCAGGCCCTTGTCTGAGGCTTGGGGAAAAGGAATTGGGGCTGAAATGGCCCCAGACTGGGGCAGAACATTCTACTAGCTGCCTGACTGCGGGGAGCAGTTCAGACATTCTCATGAGCGTCTTCTTTGACAAGCAGGCCTCCTGGCAGAGAGAAGTGCTCAATGCATGAAGACATTATCAGCTTGTGCAGACCCAGACAGACCCACACCCACACCCAGACCCTCACTCACACACACGCACGGACACACACACCCCTTCAAAAAATTCATGGAAAATATGTATCATGAATAATCTATGCATAGACTTCAACTTTTTTTTTTTTTGCACTAGAATAGACTTGTACTTAAATTATTTTTTTTCCACACACTTTTTGAAGTCCCTTTACATATTCCCGATGTTTGGATAAATTTAAGTTTTCATCGAACTTATTTAGTGTTATTTAGATTAGCCTCTACCAATGACCAATACTGTGCCATTGCTCGAAATCTTCGCAGACCTTGAGTGTCACTGCCATCTGCTTAGCCAGAGTTATAAAATGATGCAAGGTTGGCAAGGAGGAGATTCAGAAGCAGTGTGCAGAGCGGAAGTTAAATTGAGAAGAGGAAAAGAGGTATATGAGAAGGAGAGTATTTTTAAGCAGAGAGGGAAGGGGCAGAAAGAAACCGAGGCTACTCAGGCAAAATGCGTTCAGGGATAATGTAAGGTAGTAGACAGCGTATATCTTACAACCTTCAAAGTTAGCTGTGCACTTGTGATTGGAGTCTTCCTGAAGTTGGGCAAGAACATATGCAGACCAGAAAGCTGACACCAACAAAATGAACCAACTGAAAAGTACAAGTGGAAGTATGTTTTCACGGCGTGTTCTTCTGATCTGAACACAATTGTACCCAATACGGAAACACTGGGAACATACTTAGAAAGCAAATTTATTTTGGATTCCTAGGAAGCAAGCATAAGCTGTTTGCTCCTTCTAGGGTTGCTCTTTCTTTCCGAAATCAACTCTAGCATGTTGCTGTTCGTTACACAGCCAAGTTGAAAACGGCTTGAGATGTTCAGAGAGACGTTTATTTCATTTTTTTTCTCCTAAGTAACTTATGTAATAAGAGCTAGAGTAACATCAGGACTGGAAGCCAAATACAGCTGGAGCAAGCCTTAGTCTCTAACATGCTCAGGAAAGGAAGCCTTTCTCTTCACAGGAGTGCTTGTGCAGCTCTGGACTATAAAATGCATTGTGATCTTTTTTTCTCCTTGGTAGATATTATTCTTAATCTTAAAGAACCAAAGTACCAATTTGCAGACACCGGTTTTCAACTCTCAGGAGTGTTCTAAAAAAACAGGATTCTCATTTTGGTAGGCAAAGTATATTGCTTAATGTTCATCTAGCAATTACACATTAAACTGTGCATATTTCAAATGAAGAACCCAAGGGAACGGGTAAAGAATTGATTTTATGACAGCATTACAGAGACGGTTGAAAGGCATTACTTAACCTATATATTAGTAATGTTCTGTGTCACATACAAAGATGACTAAGACATGGTCCCTGTCCTCAAAGGCACTTACAGTTTAGCGAGAAAGACAAACAGGTGAGCAAATAATATAAGAGAATATGATGCTCCCGCACCATGGACCTGACTCTATGTGCTTAGCCGGCGTGGTTAAATGAACAGATTTACAGTGAGACTGCTTGGGTTCCAATCCCGGCTCTGCAACTTCCTAGCTGTTGAATTGGGCCAATTTGACTGCACCTACATCCTTACTTATGAAATGGGAATAATAGAATTGCTATTCTGCCACTATGTTGCTATGTAAGTTAAGGAAGTTAGTAGATACAAAGCATTTAGAGCAGTGCCTGGCACTTAGTAAGTGCTCAATGAAGGCAAACTACTTTGAAACTAGGACTTCCATTGATTCCAGGAAAAAGAGACATTCTTACGGAAAACTCATTACTTACATTGGAAAATACTGCCCTAAAACAAACTATAAAGAAAGCTTGCAAAAATTTCTTTCCCAGAACTTACTTGTATAAAAGCAATGTGTCGGGGACCAGCAGGTGGTATGGTGGTTAAGGCGCTGGACAGTCCCACATGGCTGACCATGGTTCAAGTCCTGGACCTGGGGGCTTGCTTTCTCACTTCTCTCTCTCTCTCTGGTCAAAATAAAATAAGTAAATGAATAAATAAAATTAAAAACAATTCTTTAAAAAATGTATCCTCATTGGTTTAACAATTTATTTAGAACCTACTGGAGGCCATCCACAGTGATGTTTGGTAAACACAATGTTCCATAATGATTAGGCCATATGAGAAGGTCATATGTTCAAGTCCTGACTTCTCTCTCTGTGTGTTGAAAACATGCCTTATCCTGGCTTGTTGCGGCTGGGGTAGAATCATTGTGTAAAAATCTCTTCTCTCTCTATATATATCACCCTATTTCATAGAAAAAGTGAATTTAGGGAACCACCAGCAGTTAGCGTAATGGCTATGTCGCTGGACTCCCACGTAGTCAACCACGGTTCGTGTCCCGGACCCGGTGACTTAAAACTCATGCCGGGCGCGTGTGCGTGCGTGCCCAAGATCCTGAGAGGAGAATGGAGGAGAAGGGATTGTGGCGTGACCATCCCCCCTGGGGGGTGATTTCTCGCTTTCTGTCTCTATGTCTCTCTCTGTCTGGTGAGCACACGCGCCCTACAGTGAAAATCTCTCCCCCCCCCAAAAAAAAAGAAAAAGTGAATTTAAAAAGTTAAAATAAAGGGGCAGTAGGTGGTGTAATAGTTGTGGCACTGGACTTCTACATGGTTGACCATGGTTCGAGTCCTGGACCTGGTGGCTTAAAACTCACACTGAGTGTTGTGTGTGCATGCACACAATTCTGAGAGGAGAATGGAGGAGAAAGGATTGCAGCATGGCCATCCCTCTTGGGGGGTGATTTCTCACTTCCCCTCTCTTTCTCTGTCTCTGGCAAGCATACACACTCTATAGCAAAAATCTTTCTCTAAAACAAACAAACAAAACTTAAATAAAATAGCCTATCTATATATATGACACTATGTTAAGTTCTCTTAATGGGTATAAAAATGATGAGTATCAAACAAATTTCCTTATTTCAAGGGTGTTATAATCCAATGAGGTAAAAAGGGAAAATGAAGAACTATGACCTAATTTAGGGTGTTTTCAGTGGCACGGGAAAGTTGTGCAACAAATGTTAGAAAATTTAAAAGGAAGAAGAGCCAAATGAAGATGACTTGAGTTTTGGCATAGGCACTTTGACATATCTTGGAGGTAGAAGGACAGATATGTCAGTCAGTTGTAACCACAGCCACAGTGCGAGCGACATATGATGGTTAGCCATGTACTTTTTGAATCATCATTATAGTGAGGAGACCTTAATCTGC
>NW_006159536.1:3106195-3155992 GCF_000334495.1 Tupaia belangeri chinensis
CAGGAATGCTGGCAACTGCTCTGAGAGATTTTACAGAACGGTTCAGAATCAGGTGGAAGTATTCCTGTGTGACTGGAAGCCTGGGGCAAGAAGCTGCAGTGTGAAAGAATGTGTAGAAATAGAGTCAACAGATTTAAGCCACCTTTTCCTACAAAATGTGGGAATAGGAGGAGGAAGGATGGTTTGAGGGAAGGTCATTGTTTTTCTGTGATGGACAAGAGTCGAGTTCATGGAGGTATTCCTGCCACCAGAGCCCTGCTCAGCTCTGAACCCTGGTAGCTGAGTGTTCAGCACTGACTTGTCCTGAGCCAAGAGGAGTATCTTAGCAGTATCTCTGGAATATCTCCCATCAATGAATAAGGTATTTCTCCCACACCACATCTGCCCTAGGAATTAGGGGATCATACTTCGTCTTTCTGTCTCCATTGAGGATGGCCTCCACTCCTGGGGAAATCCTAGCCTTGCACCCAAGTCTTGCTGGTCAGCCACCCTGGCCTTTTGCCTAGACCCAGTCAGTACCCTGTACTCATTATATAAACTCAGTGTCTATGAAAACTGCTGCCTCTACAAGAAACAAGAAATGGAAAATTATTTGTTGACGATACATGTATGATTAAGCCACTTTACACTGTATTCTGGCTGGAAAATCGCATTTTGTATGCTGTGGTGATGTTCAGTGAAAGTATGTAAAATAAATTAATTCAAAATAAAAAAAAAGAAAGAAAACTGCTGCCTCTTGTCATGTGTGTTAGCACATTTACCACCCAGGTTGTTTTAGTTTGTTATAGTGTCTTGCTCTTGACCATGTGGCCCACTGGTCTTTCTCTAGGATCGGCCAGTCCTCTGCTTCAGTTAGTACCCACAGTGTATGGCAGTATACTGCAGTCTATGCTTGCATGGACCCTCCCCTTCTCCCTAGGGCAGGTGGAACTCTGGGTTAATAATGAGGTTGAACCAATGGATTTACAAGGTGGGAGTGTGGGTGAGTAGTGATTGGCAGAGGCTTAATGAAGAAGCTTAGAAAGAGGTGCTTGGTGGTGCAAGGTCCCTGAGAAGACAGGAAGAATGAGCTCTGGTGTGTGGGTCTACCTCATTACAGAAAGGAAAATTTCTTCCCCACAGATAAAACAGAAAAGAACTATAACAAGAACAACAAATCCTTAAATATGTCAGTCTTTACTGAAATTTTTGTTTTACTGTATTTAATACTCATACCAGCACCCGATGCAGGCCCTATTATCATCCCCCATTTGCAGATTAGAAAATAGAGCCTGGGGCAATTATGTCACTATTCAAGGCCACATAGGTGGAAAGTCAAGGAGTTGAAGCCACCATGACCTGACTCCAAACTCAGGCTATCACTGTGCTCCCTGGGGAAGTGTGTGTTAGTGAAGACAAAGGAGTCGGAACCACAGAGAGGAGAGGTTGAGGGGCTAATACTGAATGCCTCAAGGTCGTAAAGGAAAGGAAGTGAGGTCATCTCTAGAGATTGGACTTGGGGAGTTTAGTCATTTTTGTAGATCTTAACGGGGATAGAAAAAGGTTGGAACAGCCACTGTGGGATAGTCATGGGAGTTGACGACAGGACTAAAAGGAATGCTGGACGGCAGCAGGGCCACAGCTGAAGCTGCAACATGAATTTTGCTGTGGAATCAATGAACACAGTTTTATGAGTTTCGCGCCCAGGTCCTCTGGACCACAGAAGGAGGCAATGCCTTTCTGCTCGCTCCTTAGGACTCCACTCTTGATTATGAGCCCGGAAGAGCAACATCATGTGCTGATGCACTGAGCCATCTGCAGAAAAGGGGATAATGGGATCCCGGGGGGCCAGGGATGGGCCAGGTGGGAATGAGGGAGGCTCAAGAGAGGAGAGGAGAGGAGAGAGTTCCCTGCCAAAGGGACAGACTGTGAGGAGACCTATAAAATTAGAATGGGGCCTAGGAGAATTGGACAGGGCTGGCAGATCAGAGTGAAAAAGTCATTTGCAAAAAAATGTATGACCATGTTCACACATTACTGCAGCCTAGAAAACAGTCACTTCCCTGCCTATCTAGGGTGAGTAATAATTTGTGTCAGGCAAGAAGACGGGAATGCTGATTTCATTCTGTTTATTACCAAAGAAACCTGGGGGGGTGGGGGGGGTGGGGCTGAACAGCCTGGTAAAACACTGGCCTCATAAAGGCCTGGTGTTTGCTAACGAGGTTGTATTACAACCACACTCTGCTTTCCAAAACAGCACCCTCAGGAGGAAAGAAATAAAGTCATTTTTCTTTGGAGGAGGCAGAGGATTTAACATTGCTTAACAATAACACTTAACATTGCTCAGTCCTTCGCCTTAGGCAACCTGGTAACTACCCAGTGCTAGGAACTGTCTTTCCCTGTGCTGGCCAGGGAGGGCCCTGGCTTTATTTTGTGAAGCGCCATTTAGCCTGGAAGCAGGCTGCGTGGGTCTACCTTAAAGATGACAGAGTGCTGTGAAACCATAGGAGGGTGCCCCTGACAGGGGCTCCTCACTTACTCCAGGCACTACAGGGTACTTCCCTCTGTGTCTATGGCTTCACATTTGGCACTTAAATCAACATTATCGAGTTTATCTGAAAAACTCCTGTGACGCTGCTCACACACAACATAGAAACCAGATCAGTCAGCAGCCTATTAAGTCCCCCATAAGATCGGTCACGGACTTCCTATCGATAGACTTATTCCTATTTTTAATTAAAAATTTAACTCTATAAATATTTTAACGCTCCCTGCCTCGGTGACAAAGAGGGATCCGGTGCCTACAGAGAGGTGCTCTCCTCACTCTCCCGCAAAGGGAGAGAGCAGTGAAGCTGGTGTGATTCAATTAAGTGGACGGTAAAACCTCCAGGGGGGAAGCTGAGAAAACTGGGTAAATGTCACTGGCACTCAGAGCTGAATCTGCATACCCTCTCAGAAGCCTGCAGGGCAGCGTGTCCTCTTCCCTCTGCACTCTGCCTCTTGTGAGGAAGTTGCGGATCCTTCCTACCCCCCATTCCTCCACGGATGGCAGCATACTGCCAGCGAGGGGGCTTTGTGTCTCCTCTTTAGATACCGAAATGAAAACTGCAGTTTGAGCTCCATCATTTAAAAACCACTGCCTGGGATCTCTCAGGCATTTGTCTGAGCCCTGTTTATTCTCTACGCTGGCTCCTTTTGGTTGCCAGGTAGTTACAAAGGTCTGCTTGCACGTGCAGCAGAAAACGCCTGTATTATGTATGTGTGTGAGCGGACTCTGCCAACATTATTTTCCATCTAAGATGCATCCCTTTTAGCTACAGTTATATTCTTGGGACTGGCAAGATTTTGTCGACTCATACATTGTGATGATAGCTGCGAATAGTCTCAGTGTATTGCCTTTGTCAGAAAACTCCCTCTGCAGTGCTTAATCCTGAAATAGACCCGTTTAGTCAGCCATGATTGAGCATTTCTGGGCTTATTAGTGAAAATAAACAGGAGTCGGAAATTCAGAGGGCTTTATACTAATAATTATAAGCGTTTGTTGTAACATCATAAGAGGCTGAATTACTTGCCTCTTTTACTAAATAGAGTCCTTAGGAAGGACTGGGACTGTGTCTTCAATCTTTTTTCTTTTCTTTTCTTTTTTTTGAGAGGTTTTTGCTATTGGGCGCAAGTGTTCGCCAGCCAGACAGACAGAGATAGAGAGACAGAAAGAGAGAAATCACCCCCCCAGGGGGGGATGAACATGCCGCAATCCCTTCTCCTCCATTCTCTTCTCGGGATCTTGGGCACGCACACATGCTTGACTTGAGTTTAAGCCACCGGGTCCGAGACTTGAACCATGATCGACTACATGGGAGTCCAGCAGCACAGCCATTACACTAACTGCTAGTCCCTGTGTCTTCAATCTTCATATTCTCAGGGCAGATAGATAGTAGGTGCTGTCCAGATATATAGGGAATAAATCAATGAGTGAAATTTATAGAATTTTAAATGTATCTGTGCATTTGATTTGTTCCCCAAAAAAGGGTCTATTTTTGCATCAGTACAAGTTGGCCAGGAAGACATTAAACTGTTTCCAGTTTTCCTTTTTCCCTCGTCTCATAAGAACATACAACTTTCCATCTGCCTTAACCACAATTTCTATACACTTCAACAGTGGAAGCCGGAAATCTTATATTTAAAATGAGTTTTAGAAACTATTTCCATTTTTTAAACGAAAACAAAACACTAGGCTGGAGGATAAAAAAAGGGAGACAGGAAAGAAATCACAGATGAGACAAAAACTATGAATAACATATTAGAAACACAAGGGAAACAGGGAAATACATAAAATACAGATGTATAAAAGCTTCAAAAACATTGTATTTCGGGTATCCTTCTTAATTAGTGTCAAGAATTAGCTCTCTGCTACATAGATTTACTACTTTCAAAAATCAACAACAGTTTATAAGAGCAGATGGTCACGTAGGTTAGATTGTGCCTAAGTAATGCCTGTTGTAATGTTCGGGATGTTATTTTATGTTCGGGATGTTATTTTTGTCAGTTCACACCCAGACGTATACCCAACACGCAACTCCAAATAGTAACTCTGTCTCTGAATTAGCACTTTAACAGCTCAACTTTGATAAAAAAGAAGCTTTACTTGAGGATCCTCTCCTCCTCCCTTGAAGAGGTGACATTTGGAAACATTTCAGTTTTCTGGCTGGCATTAACCTTTTTTTGTTTCTTTTTGGAACTCACTAATTCTCACACTCTCAACTGATCTAACTTCCAGAGTAGCTGGACGGTCTGCAATCCTGGAAAGGTTTCCTCTTTGTAATGTGCTACTGATCACTGACTAAAATTACTCTTCATCTCACAGAAAAGAGCACAAACCTTTGTGAACCAAGAGTGTCTAGTTACAGCATAAGTGGATCATGTTAGGCCAGAACTTTTCCCACGCAGTGGTTGCTTTTCCCCACTGGGTCAGTGCCTCTCAGCGATATTTGCTTATTGCCTTGAGAACAAACATGGTCAGATTCTAAATCAAGCAAGAGCACCTTCCCGGGTTCATATTTCTCTCAAAAACACCCTCACGAAGCTCCAAGCTTAAGGTTGGCCCACCTTCCTTGTGAGCAGCTCCTAGGACAGAGGATTTACTATTTTATTGTTTCTAAGCTGGGTGCAGGATGTCCAATACCATTTTTATAGCAATGGCTTAAGATTTCCATTCAGTATCCAATATTCTTGCTGACATGTTCAATTGCAATGATATACTATTTTCTCCTCTTAAAAAAGTATCCCACAAGTGTTTCCATTATTAGCACAGTTGTAAAGATGGCACTAGAGGTGCAGCAGATGACAGAAAGGTAAAATTGTAATGTAGTTCCTATTTCAAAGCCAGATTTCTAGTTTGTGTAGACTTCTCTAACACTGCATTAGCAAGTGAGCTGGTCACGGAGACCCCACTGTGGTCTACCTGGGTAAGGATGCATACTGCCTCTCCATCCCCTCGAAGCGGAGGTTGTGTGCATTCCCATCTGGACCCTTTCCAGACACCTGTGGAGAGAAAAGTAATTAGAGATGAAGCTCCATTATATACCCTGGTTCCTGACAATGCATCTCAAAATTATAATCAGTGCACGGATGCTGCTGTTAGCTGCCAAAAATCAACCATGGAGAAGCCAGCAAGAAGGCAGCATCGCTATAGGAAAGGATGATCAAGTCACAAGCTGGCATTTAACAACAAAATCACTTCTTTCAAAAAAGGGTCATTGTCAAACTCACTCTTCTTGCCTCCATGCCAGGAATATTTTGTAGGCTGTAAAAACTGTTTTCTTTTTCTTCTTAAAATAGTCTTTAGTTTTTAGAAGTTCTAGAGTTATAGAAAAATGGAACGGTGGGCCAGCCACTAGCATGGTGGTTAAGGGGGCTGGATCCCACATGGCTGACTGTACCTTGCGAGTCCTGGATCCATTGGCTTGGAAAACATGCTGGGCACAGATGCATGTATGCCCAAAACCCTGAGAAGAGAATGGAGGAGGAGGGACTATGGTATAGCTATCTCCCTGGGGAGTGTTTTTCACTCCATAACCCTTGCCTTATTTGGTAAATACATGCAATTTTTAAAGAATAAGAAAAATTGAGCAGATAGTACAGAGTTCTCATATATCCCATACCCAGCTTCCCTATTACAACATCTCACAAGAATATGGTACATTTCTTAAGATTAATGAATTAATATTGATACAAAATCATTATCAACCAGTCTATGGTTTATTCAAATTTTTATCTAGTGTCTTTTTTTGTTCCCAGGATCCCATCTAGGATACCACATTAAATTAGTCATCATGTCATTTATAGGCTCCTCTTGGCTTTAAACTAAAAAATATTTAAAAGAAGAAAAACCATAGCATATGCTGTAAAGATGTACAATGACGAAATGTAAATAAGAAATAATAAAATTTAAAATAAAAATGATGAAAATGTATAAGTCAAAGAAATAGTTAAAAGTGTAAGATAAATCATATACATACACAGTAGTAATATTTAATTCTTTATGTATACAAACTTGTTATTCCAAAGATGATATTCTTTTTTTAATGAAAAAAATTTTTAAGAGAGATTTTTGCTATTGGGCATGTACATTTTCCATAGAAACAGGGAGAGACAGAGACAGAAAGTGAGAAATCATGCCCCACAGGGGACAGCCATTCTGCAATCCCTTCTCCTCCATTCTCCTCTTGGGATTTTGGGCATGCACACACACATACCCGGCATGAATTTTAATCTACTGGGTCCAGGACTCAAACCATGATTGACTATGTGTGAGTCCAGGGACATAACCATTATGCCATCTGCTGGTTCCCCAAAGACTATTTTCTTAAATCACTGTGCAGTGACTAATTATAATTCAAAATAAATTAATTAAACATCACCATGAAATTGTAAATGACTCATGTATCAAAGAAGGAACTATTGTGGAAAACATTCCCGGTGCGGAAAACATTCCCTTCAGAAGATGTCCTGTAAAACTTCTTTGTATCTCAGCAATTCATGCAACAGAAGTAACTGGAGTTGTCAGTGAGGACAAGAGTCCATAAGCTACCAGGTAAGAATGGAGACTGTACACACATTCTCTGAAATTAGGGTACAGGCCTTGATTTCAACCATGGACCTTTTCACCAAAGACCAATGGCGAGGAGAGTGACAGACAAGAGGTAAATAAATATCAAAGAAAAAGAAGACGTGAAGGACAGAAGCATTGCACCCATGCCTATGTGAGGTTTGTTTTCTTTTTGAACTTTCTCCTATAGAAGAATAATTCACGTGACTACCAGAACCAACAATGAAGATTATTAATTGTGCTTGTTAGAAAAACATTGTGCTTCTTTATCCCTAGTATATCTTGAGACATTTACAACTAATCTTTCCCTTGTAGCCATCAGGTTCCACTTGATACTCTGAGCTGGCCTGACTGAATGCTGAAGGCTGTCAATATTCTGGTGCCTCAAGGAGGCAGTGACCTACCTGTTGCTGTTCTGGGGAACTACCTACCAGCATACTAAATACGTGAAAACAGAAGATGATCCTATCCTCAAGGAATATTCTTTTGTTTGTTTGTTTGTTTGTTTGCTTTTGCTATAGGACACAAGTGCTCATGGGAGGGAGGAGGAAGGAGGGGAACAGGGAGATGAGAAAAAGAAAGGCAAAAACTGGCCCCACCTCCATCCCCCACCCCCAGGAAGGAGGGCCACTCGCAGTCCCTTCTCTTCCATTCTCTGCTTGGGATTTTGGGCATGCGCACACATGTGCCCAGTGTGTTTTTCAAGTCGCTGGTTCCGGGACTTGAACTGCACAGTCGGCCTTGTGGGATCCAACCGCCTCAATTTCCATGTGACCTACTGGTCTCCTTAAGCATTGCTCTATCTTGTTGGGAAAACAAGTATTAGAAATGAAATAAGTGAGGACTGATGTTGGACAATGTAGAATCAAGTGCCATTCAGAATGTTACCAGTAGCAGCACAGACAAGGCCTGGAGATGTTAGGAAAAATTTGTGAAAGCCGTGGAACTTAAGCCAGGCTTCCAGAGATGGGTGGCCCACTTGTACTCTTTAGTAATAGTGCAACATCATTAATGCAGTCATTCAATTAGCGATTGCTGAGTATCTACTGCGTGCGTCCTAATGCCATGTGAGCATTATATTCAAAGCAGTGAAGAAATCCAACCCCTGTTCTCACCAAGACAGGCCTGCAAACAATTACGGTACATGAGATCACCGCTAGAGTGGAAGTCTGAGGCAGGGGGCAGTGGGAGGAACAGACACCAGAGTCCACCTGGGAGACTCGAAGACAGCTTCATCTGGGTGTTGAAGCTTCACTGAAAACTTGAATATAAATGAGGAGGGATAATGAGGAGGGGTTTTTCAGGGGAGAGGAGTGTAGGAGTAGCAGAAGAAGAAATTCTAAGTAGATACAACTGAAGTGAAATAACAGGGAGGCATGAAAAAGCACTGTGTTTTTAGGGATTGTCAAGGTTTTGGTTAAGGCAGAACTAGAGGGTATAAAGAAAAGGATGTTCTTAACTAGCAGCAATATAACAGGAGTCACTACTGTGGCTATGACTGCTACTACAATACTGCAGTGTTATTGCTATTTTTAAAAATGTTTTTTCTTTATTCATGATAGAGCAGAGGTATTGTGAGAGAAAGTGAAACAGAGAGAGAGAGAGAGAGAGAGAGAGAGAGAGAGAGAGAGATTAATACCCACAAGTCTGGTCATGCCACAGTTCCCTTTTCTCTAGTTCTCTGGCCATCAGGGACTTGTTCTCGTGCCTGGCATGTTTCAGGCTGACTGGGCCAGGAATTTGCACCACAGTTACCACATGGGATCTAGTTTCTCTCTCTCTCTCTCTTTCTTTTTTTTTTTTTTAATTTAGGTTTTTGTCATTTGGCATGTGCACTTGCCAGAGAGAGAGAAAGTGAGAAATCACTTTCTGGGGGGTTGGCTACACAGCAACCCCTTTTACTCCATTCTCCTCTCAGGATTTTGGACATACATAACACGTGTCTGGAGTGATTTTCAAATGCTGCCATGTCTAGGGCTCAAACTGTGGTCAGCCATGGAGGAGTCGAGCATCTTATCTACCAAGTCACATGACAGCACTGGAATCTGGCTCCTCTTCATCAGTGCATTATTGTGTGCTATGTAACTGGTCCTACTACAACTTTTTGATAGTCTATTTTCTTAGAGAAGTTTTAGGGCCAGATCAAAATTGAGAAGGAGTTACACAGATTTCCCGTATACTCTCTTTTTCTTTCTTTCTTTTCTCCTTCTTCTTTTTTTCTTAGAAATTTTGCTATAGGGTGCGTACACTTGCCGGAGAGACAGAGAGATAGAAAGCGAGGACACAACCCCTAGGGGGAATTGCCACACCACAATCCCTTCTTCTTCATTCTCCTCTTGGGATCTTGGGCATGCACACACACGCCTGGCATGAATTTTAAGTTGGTGGGTCTGGGACTCGAACTGTGGTCGACTACATGGGAGTCCAGTGACATAACCATCATGCCATCTGCTGGTCCCTCCATCTCACTCTCACCCATGCACAACCCTCCCCATTATCAGTGTTCTGACCAGAATGGTACTTTTGATATAGACAAGGAGCCTACGGTGATACAACACCGTCACCCCTGTCCATGGTTTTCATTAGGATACTTCTTGGTGGTGCACATTTTGTGGGTTTGAACAAATGTGTAATGACACATATCTGCCATTATTCTATCACACAGAGTAGTTTCATTACTCTAAAAATACTCCACGGTCTCCCAATTCATCCTTCTTTCCCTACTCCTGGAAACCACTGATCATTTTACTGCCTTCATAGTTCTCACTGCTAGAATGTCATACAGTTGGGATCATACAGTGTGTAGCTCTTTTAGGTTGGTTCATTTCACTTAGTATTATAATATGCATTTCAGGATCTTTCATGTCTTTTCATGGCTCGATAGCTCATTGCTTTTTAGCGACGAATAACATCCCATTGTCTGAATGTACAACCATTGACTCATTCATCAGCTAAAACGCATTGATGTATTTTTGCACTTTATCCAATTCTCCCTTCTTATAGATGCTATCCTGAACTACAGGTCCTGGGAAACCTCCAACCACAAGTCCCAGAAACCCTTGCAGTCGGGATAGGTTATGATTTAAATCAGGCCAAAGCACTTTGGAACTATTACTGAGGAAGTGGTACAGGTTACTGATTATTCTGGCAAGAATGACTAAAGGTTTGGTTTATTTTCCTACGGGAGTTTTAGCAGATGTATAATTGCTAGTTTCTGGGATAGAATGTAGCTAGTATAGCGCATTTTGGAGGTAGCAGCAGTAGAGGTGGCTTCCTGATGGTGGCACCTTCCTAATCATCGCGCCCCCTTATTTAGGCATTGCACGGCTTTGGGTCCTAAAGCTTTTGTATAGAAGTGACAGCAGCTTCTTGATAGCTCGGTTTTGTAGTGTGTTTGGAAAATTATTATTGCCTTATTTCTTTCACCTTCCCTAGGACTCTATCAGTCCATTACTCTGTTGTAATTAACGTGTTCCTACTCAAACCTGCGAGAGTGTGGGGTCAGACGTGGCACAAGGATAAATGTGACTGCTCTGAGAGGCTGATCCACATGGGGAGATTCTGGGTTCGTGTCTGGAGACCTCCCTGAATATGCAGGCACACATATGCCCATGGTGTGGGGTAGGCTGAGGCTAGGAATAGATCACAGTGTCAAGACCCCATTGGGGAGCTTTCTTTCTATTTCTGTCTCTCTGTTTCTCTCACTTACCAAAGACATAAAGAAACTTAAAGAAAAAAACAAACTAGCTAGACAAGGTATTTTTCTCTGCAACTGAATAGCATCTTCTGCTAAGACAGAAAGATGGGAAAAAGTCTTCTCTCTCAAAGACATGTGGTTGGTTAATGGAAACCATGGGAATACATTTGTGTTCCATTATTTAAAAAAATAGATTTAATTTTCCTTTTCTCTATAAATAATTATTATGGGAAACTACCCAAAGATGACCTCTGTTAACATTTATAAGCATATACTTATTTTATGGTATATATACTTTTTTCTCATCTGTTTATTATTGACATTTTCTTGTGCTATTAGATATATTTTTACTACCATGAATTTTAATGGCTATATAATATCCTGTTATATAGATAAACCATAGTTTAATCTATTCCTAAAGTTTAACCAATTCTCCATATTAGAAATGGTTATATAGATTAGTGTGTTAAATACAAATATTCTTACAAATAGCTGTAAATGGAAGATAGAAAATTGCAGATAGGGGATTGCCAAAGAAATTAATGATAAGCAGTTGTAGTTAAATCCTTAGGAAGTCAGGCCACTTGAGAAGGGAATGAAAGGAGAGAAAACAGGCACAGACACTTTATAAACTCATTTCTCATTTTGCTCTGTGTTCAACAAGATTCAGAAATGTTTCTGCTTGAAGAACTCCTTATTAGGTAATTTCCCTCATCACACGCACGCGCGCGCACACACACACACACACACACACACACACACACAAAATAAGGTCAGCAGCTTCGATCCAATTAATTTTTTAAAAATCCTTTATCTTTCTCGGTATCATGCAGGGTTTCTTTCCTTCAATAGAATGACCTAAATATATGTCTGATAGAAACGATCTTGACTTAAGCCATCACAGAAATCTAGTCTTTCACATGATAGGGTAACATTAGAACATAATGCCTGGATTTTGGGCATATTTATCTTTCTCTAACGGTTACAGTAAATTCAGAGAGCTTATTCAAAACAATTTGAAGAGCTCCTACCTGGGTGAGCCTTGCACATGGTGACCTTCTTTGGCGGGATTATGACAGCCTGTGACAAGCCTATCAGGAGGGCTTGGTATTTGGGGGGAATGTTGAATTAAGATGCTTTTAGTCCATGGGAGTTCTCCCAATTTCACTCACTCAGTGCCTGCTGCCAGCCGGGGTGTTAAGAGCCTTGTTAAAATAAAGCTATTAGTCTTCTCTCTACAAAAGCAAGGAACTTGCTGCTTACATTCAGGGTTCCCTAAATTAGCATGTATTTCTGGTCTGGCATTGCTAGAATCAGCAGTTTTCATAAAGCAATATTCTAAAGAGGCCATTTAACTCCCTTATTTCCCCCATTTGCAGATTAATGGTAGTGGGGAAGATAGAATGCCCTTTCAAGCATTTTTTAACAATTCATTAAAAATAAAAGAATAAATCACACTAGATATTCTACAAATGTCTGACGATGAAAATCAGAAACAATTCAAAATTAACATGTTTTGCAGCTTCTATAGATTAGGAAAAACATTTTTGCCAATGTTGTAATCTGTGTCCTCAAGCTGATTTTTCCAAGGAAATTTAAAGGCTGCCATGATGGGAAGGCCGTGCAAAGTTGCAGTATGGCTTATTCACCTATATATAACATCCTCATTTACAAATATGTCTTGCTTAGCTCCATTACAGAAAAATGAGTTTCATGCTGCCAGACACATCACAAGATTAAGATGCAAAGTATAAAAATTTAGATGCCATTTTAAGAAATGTGTTTTTCATTTCAAATTGGTATCATGACAGATATTTCTGAGCAGTGTCTCACATTTCCAAAAGCTTTCATTTAATTCCATTCCTCTTACCGACTTATAGGTCTGACTGGAAGATGTTTAAAGGAATCAACACAATGAAAACTTCGAAAAAGTTATATAAACTTGGCTTTGGGCATCTTCCAATAGCAAGATTTTCTGCTAAGACGCAACATGTTTGGAGGGGAACTAAGGGCAATACTCCATTTAAACAAAAAGAAACTACTCACAATAGGTTGTTGAATTATTTCTTTTCGGCAATGTGAAGTATATTACCCTTGAACTACACACTTACAAATATGCAATTTAGTGAGGCAAGAGAACACACTTGTTCAAATCATTATTTCTGAAGTGTTTGTTTTCTCTAATTTGATTTCAGTAATTTCATCAAATAACTGGGTATTCAGCTTATAGTCTAGCATAGAACGTCTGCTGGTATAGAAAATACAGCAAATAAAATGCTTAAAAAATAGTGACCAGCAGTTGGCGTAGACTCCCATGTAGTCAACCGCAGTTCGAGTCCTGGACCCGGTGGCTTAAACTCACAACAGGCGCGTGTGCGTGCATGCCCAGGATCCTGAGAGGAGAATGGAGGAGAAGGGATAGTGGCATGGCCGTCCCCCTGGGAGGTGATTTCTTGCTTTCTGTCTTTCTCTGTCTTTCTGGCGAGCACTTGCGCTCTATAATGAAAACCTCTCAAAAAAAAAAAAAAAAAGAAAAAAAATAAAAAAAAATTTTTTAAATAATTCTTGGGGTGGGGGGGGGTCAGCTGGTGGTGTAGTGGTTAAGGCACTGCACTCCCACATGGCCCACCATGGTTGAAGTCCCAGATCTGGCAGCTTGACACTCATGCCAGGTACATGTGTGTACTTGTGTGCCCAAAATCCCAAGAGGAGAATGGAGGAGAAAGGACTGTAGTCTGGTCATCCTCCCTAGGCAGCTGATTCTCATTTTGCCTCTCTCTGTCTCTATCTCTCTGGCAAGTGCATGCACCCTAGAGCAAAAATCTCCCTCTCTAAACCAAACCAAACCAAACCAAACATTATTGGGTAAGCCTTTAACCATTCTGTGCCTACATCTCTTTCTTTATAAAATGTCCAAGTTAATACAGTAATTCTTGAATTCTCTTCTAACTTGTGCACATTTTATTTTTATTTTTTAGAGAGGTTTTTGCTATAGGGCGTGTATACTTGCCAAAAAGACAGAGTGAGACAGAGAGACAGAAAGTGAGAAATCATCCCCCGGAGGGATGGCCATGTCATAATCTCTTCTCTTCCATTCTCCTCTCGGGATCTTGGGCACACATGCACACACGCCCAGTATGAGTTTAAGCCACTGGGTCCAGGGCTTGAACTGTGGTCGATTACGTGGGAGTCCAATGCCATAGCCATTACGCCAACTGCTGGTCCCAATTCATGCACATTTTAAAAAGCTCTCTTCACAATTTCACATTCATGGTGACTACATAAACCTGATTATTACAGTAACTGAGTGTTAGGTACATAGTGATTTTCTTTTCCTTTTTAAATAATTACTTTATTTATCTTTATTTATTTTAATTTGACCAGAGAGGGGGAGAGAGAGCATGAGAGAGAGAGAGAGAGAGAGAGAGAGAGAAAGTGAGAACACAAACTGCCAGGTCTGGGACTTGAACCGTAGATGGCCATGTGGGAGAACAGTGCTCTTATCCACCATACCACCTGCCAGCCCCAAGTACAGAATCATTTTCTAGCCAGTGACAAAGACAGCAAAGTAATCTGCAATACTATGGAATTACAAAGTATCTTTATTAGTACTTAAGTATGAAATCTTATACTAGCACTATCCAAGTACTGACCATATGTACACTGGCCACAGCATCTTAATAAACTGAACTATCTCTGTCATGATTGTCTTCACAGAAAATAAAATCAGACATCTCCTGCCAGCTCTGTTTGTGTCTGGGCCTAAGATACAGTTACCATAGAAACTATGATTGTGGACAATTTTACAAATTTGGCTTCATCTATCAGATGCAGTGTGTGTGTGTGTGTGTGTGTGTGTGTGTGTGTGCACGCATGTGCATGCACACATGTGCATATGTGCCTTGCCAATAAACTGGAAGAGCAAACTCTGGCTCTATGTCTTTAATTAAAGAGCCAGACAGCATTCCTCATTTCCTTTTACCCATCTGTCCACCCACAAATACAGCTATTGCAACACTGGCTGAAATGTAAACTCATACTTGAGAAAAGACAAAGGTCTGTCAAAAAGATGAGAAAAGGTTATTAGAAAAGCATTCTCTCAGAAGTTAGTCTGTCACCTGTTCTGCACTGTCCAAGAGCAGAGAAAATCGGAATCTGATGGAGTCTCAGACATTAACCTCTGATACTAGTACCCAGTATTTACTGAATTTGGTTTCTAATTGTTGCTTAGATGTATTATGTAAGTCATTTATTCTTCACTGTTCTGATTCATTCTGCTCTGCGACAGCATTCTTTTTTTTTTTTTTTTTCTCCGCCAGTTTTTTTTTTTTTTTTTTTTTTTTTTTTTTTTTAGGAGAGATGTTTGCTATAGGGATACATGCACTTGTTGGAGAGACAGAGAGAAAGAAAACAAGAAATCACTGCCTGGGGGGATGGCCATGCCGCAAATTCTCCTCCTGTATTCTCCTCTCAGGATTTTGGGTATGCAGGCCTATGCACCCAGCTAAGTTTGATGCAGCCAGGTCCAGGACTTGAACTGGAGTTGATCATAACTTGAACTAGAGTCAGTCATGTGGGAGTCCAGTAACAACCATTCTGCCATCTGCTTCTCCCTCTGTGACAGCATTTTTAACTCATCCCCAAAGAAAAAAGTTTGACCCTCAAAATATGTCCAAGTTTTTTTTTTTTTTTTTTTTAAGAGATTTTCACTGTAGGGCGCGTGCACTCGCCAGACAGACAGAGAGAGACATAGAGACAGAAAGCGAGAAATCACCCCCCAGGGGGGATGGTCACGCCGCAATCCCTTCTCCTCCATTCTCCTCTCGGGATCTTGGGCACGCACGCACACGCGCCCGGCGTGAGTTTTAAGCCACCGGGTCCGGGACACGAACCGCGGTCGACTGCGTGGGAGTCCAGCGACACAGCCATTACGCTAACTACTGGTTCCCAAAATATGTCCAAGTTTTGGGAGCAGCAAGTGGCATGGTGGTTAAGGAGCTAGACTCTTGCATGGTCAACTGTGGTTTGAGTCCCAGATCTGGTAGCAAGCTTTCTCTTTCTCTCTCTGGTGAGCATATGTGCCATGTACCAAATTGTAAAATAATGATAAATAAAATTAAATAATTCTTTTTTAAAATGTCCAAATTTTGGGACCAGCAGTTAGCATAATGGCTATATCATTGGACTCCCACGTAGTCGACTGCGGTTCACGTCCTGGACTCAGTGGCTTAAAAATCATGCCGGACACGTGTGTGTGCATGCCCAAGATCCTGAGAGGAGAACGGAGGAGAAGGGATTGCAGCGTGACCATCCCCCCTGGGGAGGGGTGATTTCTCGCTTTCTGTTTCTCTGTCTCTCTCTGTCTGTCTGGCGAGTGCACGTACCCTATAGCAAAACAAACAAACAAACAAAAAACAAAAACAAAAAAAACCCTCTCCAAAAAAAAAAAAAGTTCAAATTTTAATGATACAATAGTTTGTTCGTATTACTTGTTATGACTTCATACTAGCCCCTTTGGAAGGGAAGCCCTTTGAAGTATACTTGTTTACTTAAATTTTGAGCATTTTACAATATACTTTCATTTATAAAGACTAAACATGTGAAACATATGTAAAATTTTCAGTTTGTAGAATGTTTCATTTCTCCATTTCAGTCAGTGGGCAAGTTCTGGTCCCTTCCATTTATAGCTACTGGAAAAAAAATGCTCTCTGAAACACTCTACAATCAGCATTGCAAGTGACAATCAATGCTACCATTTCCAGGTCTGCCTCATTTCGCACATGAGGACACAACCATTCTGAGATAGTTACACGACTTGCCCGAGAATCTGACAGTGGCAAATCCAGGATTCGAACAGAGGTCTGTTGGATATAAAAGCAACACCACTCCCACTCATAATGCTCCGTCACATGTTGGCAGTGATCACTGCAGTTTCTTTCACTGTATTTCCTAAATGAAGAACTAAGATATCAGATCCGAAAGTTTGGGGGAGCCCACACTGGCAATGGGTGAGAATCTGTGAAATGGTGACTGTCTACAAGCATTCTGAAGGTGTTTGTTTATGGTCACTACAGCCATTTTACTGAACTCCAAAGACCTACCAATATTTATTTTATATAGATAGAGACATTAAGATATGTACATATGTTTATTTTTTTGTCTACAGAAAAAGTAATTTCTGAAAAACAATTTCTAACAGAGTTATGTTTTGTTAAAAAAGACAAAAAAGAGCCTGGGTTATATACATTGTTTTCTCAGTTATACATGCATGGTTGCAGTCTATTAATTTGATTTACATAAGACCCTGGACTGTAAGCTGCATAAGTGTTGATACAGAGTCTTTCTTTTCTGTTCCACCGCATTCTCAAGGCCTGTCATATTCCCTTGCTCATTAATACCTACTGATTCAGTGAGGTGGAAGTCGCAAGTATTTCCATAGTGGAAGTTAACAGAAAGAATCAAATTCCATAATGGCTATCTCAATTTTAGCAGTAAACTTATCAATACTAAATTTCAAATCTGTTAAATATAGTAAGACACATGTTTTCAAAAATATTTATTTTATTTATTGTATTGATAGTAGAGAGCATGTGGAAGAGAGAGAGCCACCCTCAACAGGGTTTTGTCATGCCAGTCTCCTTTCCCTAGCCCTCCAGCTCATCAAGATCCTGGGCACATACACATACAACCAGAGAATTTTCAGGCTAACCAGGGATCTGAACCTGTGACTTTCAGCACTGCAGTTCCACTTGCTACTGAATGTACCACCACATTGCGTCTATCAAAATTACATATGTGTATACACACATGCACACACACACAGAGTTTTTTGAAAAGTTATGATGTATTTTTCTATGCAAAAATGCATCATGACTTTTCTGATGACTAGTGTGTGTGTGTGTGTGTGTGTGTGTGTGTGTGCGCTTCTCCATTTCCCCAACCTTTTGGGATTTTGAGTATGCATATACATGTAGACACATTGTGTAGCTTTTAAGCCACCAAGGGCAGGACAAACTGTGTAGTTGGTCATGTGGAATCTGACTCCCTTAACCATCAGGCCATAGGGCTGGCCCTCAAAATATTTTTAAGGGGGCTATATCCTTATGACATTTGTCCTATGGTTATACCTTATTAAGTTGGCCACTTTTGTTTGCATAGCCCTATTTTTTTCATATCCTTTAAAGAATAGAAACTAAACTATAAACATTTTTATGGTTTAAATTTTAATCTAGAATATAAACCAAAATCATTAGCCACCTTAATTTCATAACTGCTTAGAGTGAGGGAAGATCCCATAAGCTCAAAATAATAGGAGGCTAGTAGGAGAACCTTGTAAGATAGGATGTGTTACTGAACATCGTGGACCTGACTTTTGTTTATCTGAATGGCTCTCTCAATAAGCAGCACCCTATTTGATTCAAAAAGTTAGCAGACTATACTACCATTAATGCTGGAGTCAGCATCTAACTGTTTTGGGCAAAGGCATTTCCTCTAAATTTATGTGAATCAAATTATTTTGTGACTGACTAATATATCAGCTGTGTTTAAGAAAGTACTAAACAGACAACACTCTGAAAATTGACATTCTTGGTCAAAATCTGATTTGAAAGGCCGAGTCAAATGTACACATCTATGTCGGTAGCTTTCTATTAACTAGTGAATAAAGTTCAACCTCTTATGCTAGTATTTATGGCCTGTGGTAACCTACAGCAACCTAACGTTCTGCTTTAGCTGGCCCCTCTAATGTATTCACAATGATCTCATGCCATTGGGAAGTTTATGGATCCTGAACACGTATTTTTGTACCTATGGCAGTAGGTTCAATTCTTTAGTTTCAGTGGCCTTTTCCATGGTCGGGTTAACACTACAAATATGGCAGGGGTTCAGGAAATGCTGATCATATCATTGAGTGAAGCAATCAATCTTGTTCTGATTGGTTGGATTCATTGCTGTGAAGGGGTAAGACTCTATGGAAAAAAATAGTAGATCATGGAAACAGATTCTCTAAAAGAAGGTAAACTATTAAAACACTGATGCACAGAGAAGGGTGCTTAGGGAAAAAAAGAGCGTAGACAGGGAGAGAACCCCCGCCCCCACCTGCACACACACAAAATACACACACACACACACACACACAGGAAAGTAGCCAAAGAAAATGAGAACTCTGAAAACACGCTAGGTTATTGCAATCTACTCTAAATCTAGTAGCATACAGGTAATTCCTGTCTGTCCTAAATTTCTCTCCATTAATCAAATTCTTGGATCAATCAGAACACTCCAATCTTCCACCAGACTGGTAATGCAGACATTGCTCTTCTGATTAGATGTATATATAGCATCTTACTTTCAAAGTCTTTAAAATGTGATTATTTTAAGTCAACATTTAAAGTTAGATTTGATATAATCATTTAATTGGGCATTGATTCATCTACACAGAACTCATTACTGAATTCTTCAATTTCACCAACATAATTTTCTTCCAGATTATCTTTTATCTTGATGCTGGAAGTCCAAGTGCTATGAAAAGTTTGCCAAAATAAAAAGCTTTTAGATTTTTAATGCTGGCTGGACACAAACCCACAGAAGATTGTTCAAGAATAATGCACGCTTGCCAGCTGCCAGATACGACTGCTTTCCGCATAATTAATGTCATTCTTGCTGCTCGAGTATCATTTCCATCCTCTAATAATTTCCATTAATAGAGGAAGTTTCTGTAATAATTTTTGCATCCTGTAAAACTACTGTGGCTTCTATACACCTTTTAATCAAAATAATGACAATGGGTGAAAGGGGGATGGTTGGTGACATTACTGGAACTCTAGGTTGCATCTGCTTTGTCATTGTTTTCAATCTTCAAAAATTGTCCATGGGGCTCATTGTATTGACTGCTAGTTAAACCTTGGTGCTTTGATTTGAATGGCACTCACCATGTAAATTTATACCAGGAAAAGTGTCTAAAATGAATGAATTGGACACTTCATCTATAACAAAATAAATGTGAAAAGAGTATTTCTTTTTAAAGCAAAAACAAAAGATGAGCAGATGCAAATAAAATCTCGGGCTCCATGAAAGATGATAATTGTATAATACTTTAAGCTGAAGCTTTCATTCGGAGGAAGTGATAGATCAGCTGCAAATCGTAACCTCAAGCCTGCTAGTTTTTTTTTTTTTAAACGAACTGTTTTTAAAAATTTTTTATAATGCTGTTGCCCAATCAAGAATTCTGCTCAGGATATAAAATTATGCAAATATGCAGAGCAACAACAACAAAAATCAGCTCAGCTTTCTCCTATGAGCCCAGGAATACATGAAGCATAACGTTACAGCAGTAGTGGCATGCAGTGGAGGAGAACATCAAGACCATAGTTAATTTCTAGGACCTCTCTCCTAAACTTCTCCTTTAAGGTGACTTACTGATATTAAAATAAGGGAAGTTTGAGTATAAGAAGACCACTGCTGAGTCTTTCTCTCCTGTTTCCAAGTTCCTTTCGAAGTAATGAAAGGCTACATCAAAACCTCATTCTATCTCTACTTTGCCTAAGATCGCTTTGAAAAAGCTTCACCTGAGTCACATCTAACTGTACTTGGACTGCTCTGTGAAGTCCACCTAGCAGAGATCTGAGAATGAACAGAAAATGCTTGCTCTGAGCAATGACCTGGGGGAGCAGGTGGGTTCTGGGTTTGGAGACTGTTCACTCATCTTATTAAAGCTTACCGACGTAAGGCAAGATAACACTGAAGACACCCTCATTCCTCATTCGGTACATTCTTATGTACTGAAGAAATAATACAGAACAATTCTTGTGAGTGGTTTTTAAAAATTTCTTTAAATTTGTGAGTGGGTTTTAATAGCCATTGTTAAATACAAGGCAGCTGGTCATCAATCGTGACAGCTGTGTCACCACTTCGTGCCACTCTCGCACTTACTGAGGAAAGGACAGAGAGATCAGCAAGGACTGATTTTGGGGCCTGGATATCAATGGGGTTAGCAGGGATATGCAGATACCTTTCCTAGAGGGTGATCCCTACAGAGTCATTATCAATTTTCATAATATCTAGTACTGTTATTTAAAATGTGCTATTTCTGAGGCTGGCCAGCGTCATGGTGGTTAAGGTGGCTACACTTCCATGTGGTTGATGGCAGTGTAAGTCCTAGACCTGGTGACTTGAAACTCACGCCAGGTATGTGTGTATGCATGCCCCAAATCCCAAGAGGACAATGGAGGAGAACAGACTGCCACATGACCACCATCCCTGGGGTGGTGATTTTTTGCTTTCTGTCTTTCTGTCTCTCCAGCGATTGCATGCACCCTATAGCAAAGATCTCTCAAAAAGAAAAAAAGTGTGGCATTTCCTACATATAAAATGGGCAATAAACCATCATATACTATACTTGTGAAGTATTTTGAAATAATCAAAGTATAACATACATTATCTGACTTAATCCATGCAGCTACCCCAACTAGAAGAAAGGCAGGTATTTACTGTAAATTTCTTACAAGACTATTTTTCTTAAAGAGAGAAGTAGAACAGGGAGGGTAGGCAAGACAATTCTGAAAACACCCTCATTCCTAATGCATGTCTGATTCTAGCATTCATTCATTCATTCTAACTACAAAGTGCATGAAGAATTTCTTCTTCTTTTTATTTATTTATTTATTTTGAAGAGGTTTTTGCTATAGGGCACTTGTGCTCTCCAGAAAGACAGAGAGAGACAGAGAGACAGAAAGTGAGAAATTACCCCCAGGGGAGATGGCCATGCTGCAATCCCTTCTCCTCCATTTTCTTCTCAGGATCTTGGGCACACTGGACACATGCCCAGCGTGAGTTTAAGCCACCGGGTCTGGGATTTGAACCGTGGTGAACTACATGGAAGTCCAGTGACACAGTTATTAAATCAACTGCGGGTCCCTGACAAACTTCTAATTGAACACTAACAGGCTGTGGTCTTGGGCCTGCACACAGTGTGGTGTGATAGTAGAAGCATTTATTCCAAAACACACCATTTAGGTTTGAATTACGATGCCACCATTTATTGACTGTGCGATATTGAGCAAGTTAACTTCTGTGCCTCAATTTTCTCATGTGTCTCATGGGATGAGTAGTAATAATAATACCTGCCTCAAATTGTAGTTGTAAAGGATTAAATGATATGATGCATGTAAACCACGGTACACATCAAACATAGTCTACTTACATGTACAGTAAACCTTAAGTCTTACTCTTATTGTTGTAGTTTTTGGGAACTTGACCTTTCATTTGGTAAGAAAAGCACCTGGAGAGAATTTTTTATCTACACTGTAGAATTCATCTCCATGAACCTCTGACCAGCTCTGACTAAGACTGAGCTAATGGGAGACTTCTTCAATGATACTGTTCCAAAAGCAGCACTGAGAAAAAAGAGTAAGGGAGAGAGAAGACACAAACAGAGAGGGAGGGAGGGAGAACTCAAATGTTCTGTTATAAAAGAGTTTAATCTCTCTCTCTCTCTCTCCACACACACACACACACACACGCACACATATACCTATATATACATATAAATATGTATATATACATATCTAGGATCAGTGGCTGGTATAATATGACATACTTAAAAGAATGACATATATATCTGTGTGTATAGCTATGGACATGCATATGTGCAGCCATCTTATTGCCCTACACACAAAAGCTACTCAATGCCTAGGATACAGCCTAAATTACTAAACATGACATCCAATCCTTTAACAATCTAGTGTCATCCTTGTCATCATAATCATCATAATCTTTGCAGCCTGATTTCCTGCTACTTTGCCCTTATGGATCCTACACTCCCCTCCCTTCTCAGTCACTGGTCCTTCCTGACCTCCATACAAGCTGCTCATTCATTTCCTTACCTATGCTCAGGCTTTTCCCTTTCCTTTTTCCTTTTCCTTACCTATGTTCAGACGTTTTCCTTTCCCAGATCCTCTGGGAAGCCCTTCAGAAAGAATATTCCCTTCCTCTTTTCTAAAAGTTTAGAGTATATCTTCTTAAATAATAATTACCTCTAGTGTTAAACAATGATCTCTCCCCCCTCCTTATTGCTTAGCTTTTCCCTGTTGGATCATGAATGCCTTGAGGACAAATCTTGTCTTACTCATCCTTATAACACTTGTCTGACATATGTTACACCCTCAATAAGGAATTAGAAGACTAAAACAACTAAATGAAAAAAGTAATCTTGAAAGCAAGATGTAACATAGACAAGCACAGAAACATATAATCCTAAAGTACTTTTAGAAAACAAATTTGGATTAACCTAGCTAACCTACCTCAAGAGGCTATTAGCAACCGAGTACAATGCTCTAATTCATGTGGGAACATTCATTCCACTGAATGAAGTCAAGAAACGGTATTCACTGTGATAAAGGCATTTAACAATACAGATGTGAAGTGTGCGTTTTATTACAACAGTGTTGTACTATTTGGGGTCAAACATAATACTGGAACCAGGTGTGTGCAGTCCTAGTGACTAGACAGGGGGAGGATGACAGCCGGGTCCCTTCTCAGCAGAAGGGGCTGTGCTCACAAGTGCAGTGAGCCTACCTCTACCTACTGACTTCAGCTGTGGCACTAGACGTCCTGCCACAGTTCACTGGTGGATTTTTCTAAATAAGCACAACCCTAGATTTAGCTTTGCAGTGTGGCGAGAGGTCCTCTCATTGGGTTTTCAAGTAGGAAAGCATCCTCAACTTCCGTGTTCATAGAGACACCTGTCCTGGTGCAGTTCTTCCAGAGAAGCAAAGATACAGAGTCGAAAGGGAAGCATCATCAAGTAAGAGGTCAGTAGGCAGGAGAAAGGCCAGTGCACAAGAGCAACAAAGAATAGAAGGAAAAAGAAACTAACACTCACCATGATTCTCTCTGAGCCAAAAAGCTAAATCCCAACTTTGGCAGCTAAACACCTAAAATACTGGTTGAAAGCCATTTAGATGATTTCTCATATTTAAGGAGAAAAATGTTTATCTACTTAGGAAAGGGTCTATTTATTATGTTCCAGCATGGTATAAATATTGAGCAGAAACCAAAACCTATTTATTATCTAGAAATGTTTTGAACTGTCTTAGTGTGCTCAGTTGGAGAACTGTGAGATTGATTTACAAACATTAGTCTAATATTCCTAAAGTCCCTAAGATATAGGCAAAATAATGTACAAGGATCTCTACTCATCAATGTAATGAAATTAAGAAAGTGAAAATTTAAGTTGAATATTACAAAGAACTTCTTATGGTATAATCCATTAGGATGAGGAATAATTTCCCAGGGGGAGTTGATTTATATGTTAGAAAATGTATAACACCCATTTGTAATATATTTGTGACAGATGTAATGCCATGTTCATCTATAAATCAGATTTACTTTCTGTTTGAAGCCCCAGAGTCTTCCCTACTGAAGGCTATCCTCATGGGCATTGACCTGAGAGGATTTAAAATCCAAAGGGCCCAATTACTGAAAATCCTCCATCATGTAATTGGGTTTTGGTATGGAAAATAAGACCAGTATTAATCCAAGCCACTTGGAAGGAAGTAGCGAGAGCTACATCTCCTGAATCTGTCAATTGGTCCTACACGGTCTAGTAACAGGTCTCTCTGACCATCTTTCCCAAGGGCCATGTGAAATTCACTTTAACTTTGCAGACAGCAAAACTGCATAAATTATACTAAGAATCCACAAGTGAATTACTGGCCAGATGAAGACCACTGGATTTAAACTATGTTCACAGGGGAAACATCATTTTCAACTTGAGGATCATCCACTGGGAATGCACCATCCAAACAAAGAGTGGGTAAAAATCATCTTTCTTTAGGAACAGAGATCAAACACCATAATTCAAGAGCAGTGAAACTCATGTGAGCAGAGCAGGAGAATGCAATGCTTTGCAAAGAATAGGAATAGAGGTCTTTGGCTCCATCCCTGGCAAAATAGGAATATGTAGTTGACCAAATCATTTTAAAAAGTCTAAATTCTATTGAGCTTACACCATGTTCAATGGCACACAACTCAGTTAAGAGCCACCACATGTTTGTTCCACCGTGTCATTATCACTTAATGAAAATTGACAAACCTGCTCATGATTACTACTCCCTAGTCCCTGGCCCGGATAGTCCAGAAAACTGAACTGTAAGAACCTACAAAAAAGAGAGTGAGGTTATGAAAGGCTTGTAGATCCACTCCAATTTTCATTAGGCTTGCTGCCATATTTTTAATAGACTCACCCTGATTATTTCTCAGTCCTAGCCTTGTGGGTGAACGAAGAATAGTAACATTGGCATGTTTACAATCAGAAAGGACAAAATACCAGGAAATGTGATTTGGGATATCATTCTCTCCTAGTAAGAGCCCGAAAAAAAAATGATCCAACATTTCAACAGGTTTCTAATTCCTAATTTCAGTGAGTCATTGATATCAGGGATCCTTAAAACAGGAGTGCTGCCTCAGGAGTTGCAGCAAAGCAGCAGGGGGCCCAGCACCATCTTGCATAAAAATAGGAATTTACAAAAGTGGTGGAATGAGCTCAGTACCTCCAAGGGGTGAGAAACCTTTTACTGGATGATGTCCTCCAATACCCTGTTGTTTGGGTGGGCTGTTATTCAAATACTATGATTAAACTGGAGACCCATTAAATCAGTATTTTCGGAAGCACATATATTCCCTATTATGCTACAAATATCTCAATAATGGTACTATTGCTGTGTGCAGTTTAACCAGAATACTTGCAGATTTCAATAACACTGTCCAGGCTGTTCATGTGTCTCTAGTAACATTTGCCAACTACTGTTACTGCAAATCTCAAATGATGGTTTAGTTTTGAACTATCTCATGACATCCTGCAGCATGAATAAAGTACCCAAATGAGGATTCTGAGGACTGCAACTTGGTTCCCTTTAACTATTGACTGGGACCACTTCTGATGGACAATTACACAAGGATGGAGTGTATGTTAAAGTAAAGAAAGGGTTTGAGTATCTGTGATGCCCCTAATTAGTGACTCCAGCTGCTTCCTCTCTCCATGACTGCAGAGTTCATGGGTGAATGTAGTCTATGGTATGGCAAAAGCAACTGCAGAAGGGAGCAGCAATATGTCTACATGGTGGACATGGAACTAGAGATATGCATGGAGGAACTCTATTCTATTTGTATACACTTCTCTGCAGTGGAAAACTCATATTTCCCAATTTTGTACACATTTGTGAGTAAATAGCCTCTGGCATTGGCAGTCTGAAATAAAATCATTGGCCATCTCTCCAGAAAATCACTCTCTAGAGTGGGGAATTAAAAAGAATGTAGCAAGCTACAAACAATGCCAACTCCTTTTATTGTTTTTACACATGAGTATTATATATTATACATGAATCTTTAGACAGTTAGAAATAGCAACTATGGGTGAAAAATGGTTAAATAGAGGTAACCTAATCATTTTGTTCCAAAGGACTCACATAATATTGACCTCATTTTGCTCTTTCCGGCTCATGCTTCTCCTCACAGCTCCTCCACTTCTATGGAGGCTGACCACGTGGCTCTCTCAGGGCCTCTGTACTCATGCTTCCATCTTCCCTGGAATGCCTACTTGCCAGGTAGCCACATGGTTTGTCTCTCTCTTCCTTTTTATTTATTTATTTATTTTTTTGCTATAGGGTATGCGTGTTTACCAGCGAGAAACAGAGAGGAAGAGAGAGATAGAAAGCGAGAAAGCATCTCTTTGGGGAGATGGCCACGCTACAAATTTCCTCCTCCATTCTCCTCTTGGGATTTTGAGCACATGTGCACACACACTCAAAGTGTTTTTCAAGTTGCTGGGTCTGGAACTCAAACTGCACAGCTGACCACCTTAACCACCATGCAACTGGCTGGCCCATGTCTCTTCTTCTGAGAAGACTTCCTGAGCACCTTATATGAAACAGTGCATCTTGCCCAGCATTATGCTCTAGCCCCTTGGTCTAGCTTTAGCTTTCTCCATGTGCATTATCATGGCCTGTTTACTCTTGTTTATTATCTATTGAGTCATTGGAAAAGTCATGACATATTTTTCTATGATTTTCTATTAAAAAATGTGTCATGACTTTTCCAGGAGAGCTGGGATTTTGTTTTCCATTTTGACTACATAGACCAGCACCTGAAAGACATTCAATAAATCATCATTTGATTAAGTAAAATAATTATTAACCATTTTTCTAAACATCCATGTCTTCTCCTCTTGTTATCTTCCTTTTTCTTTGTTTTCTTTGCTTTTTCATGATTTCTCTTTCTCTCCTTTCCTTTCCAGAACTAACGGAATGCACACAGAGTGAACCAATGTAAAAAGTCTTTGTAAATGCGTTTACTAGGCTCTATTAGAAGTGGCTGGCTGTCTAGTAATTTTTCTCATCTCTTAGAATGAATATTCTACATTGATATATTTGTCTTTACATTTTCTATTTGTTTTCATAAATTTGAGAATAATTCTGGTCACATGGAAGTGATTTAATGAACCCTATGTTTTTCACCACTAGTTTTTAAATTGGGTGATGAAAGATTCTTTTTAAGGTGTATTTTAAAATTATCCTGAGAAAAGATGTCTCTTTGCCACAAGATTCTTATTTATGTCAAATGGTGACAGGGAGAAGGTAGTGATATAAGTAGAAAGTGATATAAATGAGCTTTTACTTCTTACATTCATTATTTTGAATTACCCATGAAAAAAAATTTTTTTTTCACTTCAAAATAACACACAAGAAAACCTGGTGGCTAGAAGAATCAAAGAAACCATTTTATAGCTTGGTTTTGAGCATGGGCTTCATATATTTGTCTCTGTCATCAAGCTATAAAATGTCATATCCAAGTACTGGAGTGTTCCTCACACCAGTCCCACTGCTGAATTGTTTTATTTATGATCATTATTTTCCCTCTGCCTTCCTTTGGGAGAAGAGCATGCAAAAATTAAAATTTATAAATTCAAAATATCCACATCTTAAAGAGAATATGCCTAATATTTTCCTTGAGTGAAAAAAGAGGGATGGACATATTTTGCTTTTCTTCTTAGCAATGAAAGTTGAAACAGTGATTTTGTGTTATTATAACACTCATCATTTCTCCCTCTAATTTGGATGGTTTTTAATAAAGCTCCATTGATTCCACTGAAAGGAATTCCTCCTGGCAAAAGCAGAACACACACACTGATTGCTAAATATGCAGCAATTATCATATTCAGCAGCACACTTTAATATCTTATTTATAGATGTATCTATCTATAATTTGCTTTAATTAAGTTGCATTGATTTTAATGACAGGAATGATCCTCACAGAAGGGGTTGTGTCATATGCTCCTATGAGTCCTGGTCCTATTGCTCTTGAAGATGTAGAATGGTGCTTGAGTGACCTTCTTTAGCCTCCAGGGAAACCCACCCCAACTTAGTGAAGTTTCAGAAAAATTTTCAATGTGCTGACACTTCAGAATTTGCCCTCCTGATCACAGGATGGTTTCAATTCATATGTGGCCTTGTGGAATGAAAGTGGCAACTGAATTTTAAAATGGTTTCACTTACACGTAATTTCACCACTAGCCCGAAGTTTTACTAGTTATGTGGAGACTGGCACCCTTTGTCAGGTGTGGCTTGTAACTGCATTTTGCCACTCCAGTAATTCCTAGCCATTATTTTTTCTGCATTGCCAATAACACCAGACATCTTGCGAGAATCTTGGGATGCAAGGTAATTTGGAATATTTGATGATTTTTTTACACCCCTTTTTGGTGAAAGTTCTGTAAATACTGGAACCAAGAACTGGGAACAGTTTTGCCTTTCATGACACCCATGTTCAAAGTGAAAGGACTAGCTGGCTAAACATATCACAAAGAAACATGAAGATAGCAAGTATATTTTTAAAGGCTCTAAAATATTACTCATCATGACCAGAAACGATTTCTCTTTCTTTTTTAATGGATGAAGAAGTAAGCACTGCTTCTATAAATCTTTGCACCTCAGAAGGTGCCAACATTAATTTCGTATAAATTATCCATGTTAGGATGCCAAGGCATGATCACAAAGGAAAACTCAGAACACGGTTATGCCAGTGCATTCGCAGATTCTGGTCACCATTTTTCACTCACTGATTATTGCTACAAGTGTTGATTAATAGTGGTGTTCATGCTGCTAGAATGCATTTCCCTGGAGGTGAAGAAACATTCAAGGGGAAAAAAAAACAGAAAGAAGGAAAGATAATAATCAACCCATCCTTCCGCTTCTCTGTAATAACCCTGCAGAGGGGGTGCAAATCATGGCTCCTGATGATCAGTGTTAGCAGCTTCTGAGCCATTTCACTAAAAAGATCATCCATATGCATCAGATCACCAATTTGTCAATCAGTTTATAAGGCAATTAAATGTTCCCTAATCTCCTCCCTCTCCCTTTGGGAAAGGATAAAATGATAGAAGCAGCAGGGATCCAAGAGTAGTGTTAGGATGTTTCATAGCCAGTCCCTCTCCTGTGTCTACTCCCTTGTCTGAGTGCTGGGATAAAGCTTCAATGACAAGAATGTGCAAGACTGCAACTTACCAAGGCTGAGTAGCTTAGTACTTAATTTTCTCTCATCAGTAATGCCGTCCCTGCTATCCATGGAGGAAAACTAATGAATTGGATTTAGAGAGTGAGAACTTTCCTTAACAAACGCCATACAATGGTAGATACGAAAAGGAGAATTCATCCTGGGAAGGCTTACCTGCAATTCTCTTTTAGAGAATTCTGCTTAGACCTTAGCTTGAAGAGCCTCTGATCTTGAAGGCTATCCGTTTCCTCCGTCCAGCGCAATAAGACCACTTCCTGCTTTGTGTTTCTCTCTCTGGGTGGCTTTCCTTATCATTAATCCTATGATGTGTTTTTGTTCCTCTAACTCTTAATTGTCTCTAATGAGGAGCAGACCAGTGATGGCCACATTTGCAGTTCCCCTCTTGATTTAAGTGGAAAGACTAATTAGTATAAATTATGGTGAAAGAACTGGAGTCTTCCCCACAAGTTAGAGGAAGAAAAGCAAGTGAATTGACTATATCATTTCTTGTGATGCAGGCTGTGTGCTTTAGCTCTTTCACATGCAATCATGTTTAGGTTCCGGTTGGCTTTTCATAAATTCTACATACAGATATTGAACTTTTACCTTTCAGATCATAACCCCTCTCCTTTGTCACCTCATCTTTCACTCACTTCTATTGAGATGTTTTGCATTGGTCCAGCACTATGTAATTACTATACAACAATTTTTATTCAGGTGATTTGTGCCTCTAGAGACAACCTCTCCTTTCCACTTCATATTCTTGAAATGTTCAGCATGGGTTTCTCTGTGGCCACCCCAGAAAGATATTTTTTACTGCTTTACTTCTCGGTGGAAATATGTGAAACATTTCATAGGAGATTATGAAAGAAAGGAATCCAACTTAGCTCTTAACCTCTTAACTACCCACAGGCCACAGGCATTTTGTCCTATTCTAAATCTCTATCTCTGGTTACTCACAAGAGGAGGTGTCACCTGAAGATGGCCAATCTCTGGCAGTTATAATAGTAGGTTCTGAACAATTAGCCATGGTACTAACTAGAACACACTGCATTCTGGAAGGAAGAAGGCAAAGCAGAAAAGGAGAAAATCAGTATTTCATGATTGACTGTTTTAAAAAATAATTAGAATAATAATAATAATGATTGGGGAAAACATAGAAAAGATATTGAATGTTGAAGCGGGGAGATTAATGTCTCTGTATTGACTGACATGCATGGCATTCCCTTTTGAAAAAGCAATGTAATACACTGTAAAGTTATATGTAATCCAAAGTAATATAAAGAAGATTATGATGATAATAAAAATAAATAAATAAATAAATATTTTAAAAAAGGAGAAAATCAAAGCAAGGAGAAAGTAGTAAATTGATAAGTGTCTAATTTTTTTAGAGAGGTTTATGTAATAGTGTGCATGCATCCGCCAGAAAGACAGAGACACAGAGAGACAGAAAACGAGAAATCACCCCCAGGGGGGATGGCCACGCTGCAATCCCTTCTACTCCATTCTCCTCTCAGGATCTTGGGCACGCACGCACACATGCCCCACATGAGTTTAAGCTGCTGGGTTTGGGACTTGAACCATGGTAGACTACATGGGAGTCCAACAACATAACCATTACGCCAACTGCGGGTCCCAGATAAGTGTCTAATTTTTTAAAATAGTAACCACAAAATTCTATTTTTGCTATAACTGTACTGACTATTGCAAAGTGGCATTTTATGTAAATTAAACCAACACCCTTACGATACTGGTATCAACTTCATATTCCAAAGTCATCAAGTCTTGTTAACCCAGTTGTGGGAAGATGAGGGGAGCAAAAGCCAGATTCCAGCATACTAGTACAATATATTTTCTCCAAACTCCAGTAGTAACTTCAATGTGGCAGAGATAACTTGGTTAGTATTTAGCAAGTTGCAGCTGTAAGTTATCTGCTCAACACATTTCCTTCATGTATGCTCTCATCGCCGTCCTTTTCCATACTCTGCTAGAAATGTACATTTACAAACAACATTTCATATTCTTCACAGCGCTGTTGGGTGGCACCTTTCTTTGCTTGCTTATACCAAGCTGGCAGTTGGTATAGTTTCTCTGTGATCTGGTATTATCTTTCATTCATGCTACCAGATGGATACCAGATGGGTAATTGTAGCCAGTGCCTCTGCTCTAAGTCCACACCAGAGCCCATGGGCATGGACCTGTCAGTTAGCTGGCTCTAACATGGCGCTTCAAAGAAATACTTTTCAAAACTGTATACATCTGTTCCCTACTCTAATGACCCTTAAAAAAAAGGAAAAAAGAAAGAAACCCTGTAGACAAGCTTTTCTTTAACTAGATGTTACATCTGTAAGAAAAAGGGAGAATAACTATATAGTGGTTTGTGGATGTCAAACTCATTCCTAGTTAATGGTATATCCAAAAAGTCACCAACTCAAATAGCCATGTCATACCGAAAGTGACGTATAATCAATATGCTTCTTTTCAGTTATATCTTCACAATGTAGAGTCTCTTTTTTTTAAAATTTTTTTTGTTTTGTTTTGTTTTTGGAGAGGTTTTCGCTATAGGGCATGTGCGCTCGCCAGACAGACAGAGAGAGACATAGAGACAGAAAGCGAGAAATCACCCCCCAGGGGGGATGGTCACGCCGCAATCCCTTCTCCTCCATTCTCCTCTCGGGATCTTGTCCACGCACGCACACGCGCCTGGCCTGAGTTTTAAGCCACCGGGTCCGGGACGTGAACCGCGGTCGACTACGTGGGAGTCCAGCGACATAGTCATTACACTAACTGCTGGTTCCCACAATGTAGAGTCTTAATTCCTGAAGGCCAACTTTTGCATAACAGTTTTTAAGGAAAAAAAGGGAGAAAATTAGAATTAAAAAAAGAAAAGAAATCTAAGACCTTGGAAAGGCTTAGCAATTCCCAGGAAAGAACAGAGTACAGAAAAGAAAGGAAAAGAAAAGAAAAGAAAAAAAAAAGAAAAGAAAAGAAAAGAAAAAAAAGAAAAGAAAAGAGTAAAATGGTGGGAAAGATTTGTTATAAGAGCTCATCCCTAGATGAAACTGTCTGTCATGGCGCCAGTGAGGCCTGCAGCGAGGCAATGGACTGGGAGTCCAGGGACCCATGGTGAAGGGGTTTCTTTGGTAGGATTCAGGCATAAGAATGTGAAATAGAAGACACAGTGGCCTAACAATCTCCACATCTTTGAGGGGAGCACTCATGAGGGTCAAGGCTTTACATTCCATAAGATTCAACAAAATTAGAAGAAATTATTTTAGAAGGAAAAGAAGGCTCAAACATCACAGGAATCCCAATTCACAGATTGATATCCAGATCACCTGAAACATCTCTATTTTGCTGAAGAGGAAAGACTCAGGAAGCAATAAAGGAAGGCTGACAAGCCTTTATCAGAAGAGCTGATCAGCTTTAGCCTAAAGAACAATGTAGTACTGATCAGGGTTTTCTGAAGATCAATGACGTGTTCACCAGCCTCAGCCAGAACAGTGTAACCAACCAGTAAATTCCACTACTATTCCAAAGAAAAATGAAAAGAATAATAAATCAGAAAGCACAAGAACAATATGAACAGTTACAAGCTAAGTTTGCTAGGAAGCATGATTTCAAAAGAGGAAAACAAGAGGGAGAAGAAGCCTAAAGGCAATAAAAAAAAAAAAAAGAAAGAGAATGGAAGTGCTTAAATATTAAGCAAAAAGACGAAAAAGGACCAACCAAACTTGAATTTATAAGTGGAGTATCTCCTTCAGAAAATACAAGGAAAAAATAAATCAGACATTTTGTTTTTCAGGGTTAAAATATCCACTGAATGCCCATTGGGTTCTTTTGTATATGTAACAGATGACTTCTAACAATAAAATCTGTCAACATTAATTGGATTGCTAAATTATACTATATAAAAATACCCTGGGACCAGCAGTTGGTGTAATGGCTATGTTGCTGGACTCCCATGTAGTCGACCACAGTTAGAGTCCTGAACCCAGTGGCTTAAACTCACGCCGGGCACTTGTGCATGCGTGCTCAAGGTCCTGAGAGGAAAATAGAAAAGAAGGGATTATGGCATAGCCTTCCTTCCTGGGGGGTGATTTTTCACTTTCTGTCTCTCTATCTCTCTCTTATCTTTCTGGCGATCACATGTGCCCTACAGCAAAAACCTTGCCTCTGCCAAAAAAAGAAAAATTACAAAATAAAATTTTCTATAATCTCTAAAAAAAAAACAACAAACAAACAAAGAATTCATCCCTAATCTATTTGTCTTCAGTTGATGCCTCAGTTGTCACACCCAACAAATTACATTTAAAAATATACCCTGACAGATCATCTGATTGTTTCAAGTGTATATTTCAGCAGTTCATTATGAAAGTTTATTTTCTAAATTAAGTACAAATAAAGTAGAATCTTCTAACCATTTGCTCACACAATGCTGTCAGCTAATTTTTTTTTTTTCCCCATCAAACATCAAAGCATATCTCCAGTCCATGCCAGGCTCTCTTCCTGGAGAAGTTATGACAAACAATTACATGTTCTGTCAGGTTACTATGGAAACACTTTCTTTTCAGGTCATCCACTTACAAAGGTAACATTTGCATTAAAATATGTTGGAAGTTAATTTTTTTTAATACTCAAGTGGGGTCATGCCACCATATCCATATCTATTATTTCAAAAATCCATGAACATAGATTGAATGAATCTATAAAAATATTTGAATGAGTTGCTTCCCCTACAGGTGTAATTGCTGCATGTCAGGTAGCCACTTAGAATATTGTCAAAGACTATAACCAAATGAACTTTTGTGGCCAAATAAAATGTTATCAGTGATCTACTAACTGGCATTTTTCATTGTGTTAATTTGTTGAGAATTTAATTTTGTGTCATCTCTGATGTTGGACAGATAAGGCTGTAGATGAGAACACAGGACAGCTGTTAATAGGTATGTGCCTTGTCTTTGGAGATTGCTACATGATTTTGCCTCTGTTTACCCATCTAGGCCATGAGAAATTCAATTTGGGAAGCATTTGTTGAGGAATAGCAAAGATTCAGCTTGAGACTGGGCACAATGTAGGGCTCAAATTTACCCATGCTCCAAATAAGTTGTGTGCTGGGTAAGAAGTAATTAATTTTACTTCCTGGTGAAGCCGGGAAGTAGTAGGGAAGCACTGATAGGAAAGGGAGATGTGGCCAGGAAGGCAGGAAAAGGCTTTATGAAGGAGGTTATTGTGACTGTGTAGATATAAGAAATGTGAGCAAACTGTCCAACTAGGATGGCTAATGGGACTGCTATGTAACCTGTCTTCTGGATCACTCATGTAGACCATTGGCTGGTGATTCTAGTAGTAGGCTATCTGCAAGGGACTCTTGACGTGTAAAAATCTCTGGGTATCATGTGCCTTTTAAACTTCTCAAAAGCAACGCATCCATCTCTGATTGCATCATGAAGGTGTCATCAGCTACTTGAAAAAGATGGTAAATTGAAGATGAGGCTTTTTAATAGAGAAAACTAGCCTTCACATCTGGGGAAACTTCTATGTTACCTTTATGATGAGTACGGAAGGGTCTAGATCTTCCTTCTTCTGAAAGAGACCTAGAGAGAATGCTGCACAATTCAACAAGTATTTATCTAGTATGTATTCTCCCTGAGAACAGTACTATAGGAAGCAAGAGTGGAAAGAAGCAGGTTGAAGTAGGGGCTAGATCACACTATGATGAAGGCTATGTCCTTTGCTTGCCCTTATCCTCTGAAACAGAAGCAGCAGGTGTCTCATGGCTGACTCTGGAAGTTTTTTTTTTATTTATTTTTTTTGAGAGAGATTTTTGCTATAGGGAGGGTGTGCTCACCAGAAAGACAGAGACAGAGAGACAGAAAGTGAGAAATCACCCCCCAGGGGAGATGGCCACGTTGCAATCCCTTCTCCTCCATTCTCCTCTTGGGATCTTGGGCACACATGCACATGCGCCCAGTGTGAGTTTAAGCCATTGGATCCAGGACCCAAACTGTGTTCGGCTACATGAGAGTCTAGTGACATAGCCATTACGCCAACTGCTGGTCCTGACCTTGGAAGTTTAATGTGGCAGAGGAGACTTGCAGTTGCCACATCTTTAACTGTCCTGGTCAGTTATAACCACAGAGATGACTACTTAGTAGACCAAAGCCAGGTGAAACTGAAACATTAATGGCCTGTATTACCAACATCTCCAAACCATAGTCCATCCATATTAAAGAAATAAGAACTCTTCTCTTTTACTGATGTTGGTCACACGCAACAGACTTAAAGCCCTATTGTAGTCAAAACTGACTCCTCTATTTTTTCTCCTGTATGAGAGACCAGACACTGTTCTACAGTACAGAAGGACATTAGGCTGTACCGAGGCATCTGTGCTCACCAATGCTCCCTGCACTTATGAAAATGTGTGTGTGTGTGTGTGTGTGTGTGTGTGTGTGTTTATGTTTCCAAATAGACTGTCTAATTATCTGCTCCATTATCTTTCTGGAAGCTGTACTTCATTGCATCAAGCATATTTATCAATAAGAAATGAATGCCATCCTGGGAACTGATTTGTTCAAGGTAACTTTCATTATAGTTACACTTGCTGTGTCTGATGATAGTTCTACACGCATGCTGTTTTATTGATAGCTACAAACTTCTCACTTGACTTCTTTATCATCTGAAAGCCAAGTGGAGTTTCAGTGGCCTCTTGTGCCCCTAACAGAATTTACCCAAAAAAGCAGATGTGGACATATGAGTATAAAATAATTTTAAAATGAATTACTATAATTAGTGATGGAGATTAGTCTCTGCCATTCCATGCCACCACCAGAGGCCATTTATAAACAATAGAAAATAAAGACAGTAAGTACCAGGCAGTGGTAATGCAAATGACTCATAAGGGAAACGACCTGGGCTCAAGCCCTGGGACCTTCCTGTACAGACCAGGTACATGCATGCTTGTGATCCAGACCAGCTGGGGTGGGTCATGGCATGGAGACTTTGTGGGAGTGCCTGTCTTTCTCTTTCTCTCATAGAAGAAGTATTTTTTTTTTAAGCTTAAGAATTGTATTTAAGCACTGCATACCTAAGTAATTATAAAGTTATAAAAATGTAACAATTATTAAAGACAAATCATTAAGCAAAAGTAAATTGGTAATTTTGTAAGTTAAAAAATTTTTATGTCAATTAATTCAGCATCTTGCATTGTTTTCCTCACTAGAACTAAAAAAGGTAGTAATATGGAGTGTGGCATCTGTGATGTTTGCTTCCAAGTTAAAAATGGAAATATGGCTAGACAGTAAGTGCCATAAACAGAAGAGCAGTTTGACATCAAAGTTGAGCTTGCTATCAAGTTGGAGAATCGCACTTATAATACTGAAGCCTGAGAGCTTCTGCAGGCTTCCTGACTAACAGGTAACTGGGAGCAAACCCTTACCAAAACTTTAGGATAAGGGACCATAACCTTTTTTTTTTTTTTTTTTCTGTAAAACTCTACCTTGAAATAATGGAATAAGCTTTGTATCTTCTGATTTTGAAGCCAGGATTGTGTTACCACCAGATAGCAGGACAGGAATTGAACGAACCAGTCTAGTAATAGCTACATATGGGTAGGTATAAGCACATACTCACCACCTTCCAACAGACACCCACGTGTAGCTATGAGTGCATAGAGGGATAGTCCGTGATAAGAAGATGGGTCTAAGGAGAGAAGGAATTAGACTAAACTGTGAACTAGAATCTATTTTCAAAATTGCTCACAAGTTGGCTAGCAGCCAGCTCAAGTTCAAATGGGTGACCAACCCATGCCAGGAAATTCCAGTAGGGATATAACCCTCAGTGTTCTGGGGGGACCATAGATCTCAGACACTTGCGAGATGATGAAGCCCTAACCCTAAGAGATGGTAGGTCATAAATATCAGAGTAGGGCTGACTTGATTTTAAAAGAACTTTCAAAAACGTTTCCCTCAGATTTTCCAGTACTTTTCTGGTATTGGTATGTAGTTCATGGACCTTTTTGCAGAACTCACGTAATGATATCTGCAGAAGTAAGGGGGCTGTAAATAAGGGGCAGGAAATCAACCACCCTTTTTAGAAAATCTCATTGGGCTAAAGCCACCAACATGAAGAGGGAATACTAGTTCAGTGTTGAAAGGAAGCACTTTCATTACTGCTGGTTCTCATATGTACTGTTCTAAACCCACAGTAAGCATTTCTACTGTATTATAAATATGATTTTGTTATTAGATTAGCATCTTCACTATAGACTTCAGTCTAAGAACTAATAAAGTCACACAACCAATATTTCTATGTCTGTAGTGAGAACTTTATTTTTTGCTTGAAACAATTATCAATGCAGGTTGGCAGAGAAAATAAAACCTGTATATCTTCATAGATAATTGCATATATATAATACTCAGCATCACATACTAATTATTTTTTCACATCTTCAAAGTAAAGAAAATATATAAACAAAAAACATATCCCTCTGAATTTTGGGAATCTTTTAGTTTAGTTTTACTGGAGTTATGTTGATATATAACCAGAAAATCAGCTTGTTATTATTACATTTTACAGAGGTCCCCCTGCTGGAATGGTGAGGAAACCAATTTGGAATTTTTATACACCAGGCCAGGTCTTGCTTTTTCAGGATCATTATAGAAAAATTAGGAGTTTCTAATGCACGATGGAAAAAAAAGACCTAATGTTTTCCAGCCCTGCTAGATGTGCATTACGTTACTGTGTGAATAAGAAAGCTGCAGCTAGGAGAATGGCCTTTGTGATGCAATAACACTGTCCTGGATCTTGCCAGGGGTCATAAGAAATCCTTTATTCTGGAGACGTATAAGGGTTTTGATGTGCATCAAGTTCTGAATTCAATGGCAATGTGAGCTCAGGCAGTTTACTACTGCTCTCTGGCTGAAATGACCAAGAGCATACATAGAGGTGTAACTCTCACCAGTGCAAGGCACTGAGAAGTTATCTGCTGTCAGTGACGTTGTGGACCAAGATAAAAGGGGGGCTTGGTGACAGCTCACGACACACCTTCCTGGGAAGCAGGCAGAAGAGGCTAGCACTATTCACCTCAGGGCCAAGGCCAGAGGAGAGGTTACAGGACTGATGAGTGAAGAACACTGGAGTTTTCTGTTCCATCTGGAGTGGTGGCATTATAAACAGCACATGTGGAAAGTTCAGGATTCTCCATGTGGCTACGAGTGGAAAGAGTCTAAGAGATAAAAAGAGGTATCTCTCCTGGTTGGATGGGTAATAGTATGAAGATGGATAGCTGATAAAAAAAAATAAGTAATTTAGGGTGAGAGGGCTGGGAAAAACAAACAAAAACAAACAAACAAAACACAGAAAGCTGAGCCCTGCCCCATGATTTCGGCAAAACCATCTCAGAAACAAAGCAGGAAGAACATTCTTCTCCAGGTACTGCTTTGGTCCTCTTGAGCCATGGAACTTCTAAACAGTAGGAGTGACTTTACATCAGCCAGTCCTCTTGTTTAGGTATGGGAGATTCCTCTACAAACATTCAGGGGTGAGGGGACAGGAACCAAGGGAACTTCTACCACCTGCTCGAGGAACAGCGTGCATGCTTTTCAAGTAAGAAAGCAGAAAGAAACCAATAGGAATCTATCAACCTGAAAGGACTCAATAAAGATTTGGCAAATTAAATAAAAAGAGACCAATACCCAGACAAATGTAGGTAAAAGATTCGAATATGGAATACTGAAAGAATCCCCTAAGATACAGTCAGAGTACATAAGTTACCTATGATGAAAGAAAAGTTAGATGAGCCTTGGATTTCCCCACTATCAATATTTAAAACCAAAAACAAAGGAATTTTCAAGTAAAAATTCTGGGAAGGGGTGCAGCATGTGGTATGGTGGTTAAGGCACTGCATTCCCACATGACTGACCATTGTCCTAGTCCTGGACCTGATGGCTTAAAAGGCACACTGGGTACATGTGCATGTGTACCAAAAATCCCAAGAGAAGAATGAAAGAGAAGGAATTGTGGCATAGCCAGCTCTCCTGATGGGATGAGGGTGATTTCTCACATTCCCTCTCTTTATTTTTGTTTTTCTCTGGTGAGCATACTTGCCTTATGGCAAAAACCTAGGGAAAAAAAAAAAAAGAAAAGAAAACATGGGGAAGGAAGGCAAGTCAGTCATTCAACAATTTATTATGTACCTAAGAATACCGGACAGTGTTACTAAGTGTTGAGATTTATATATGAAAGACATTATCTGATTTCAAAGATTTAGAAATATACTGCTGTATCTCCTTCCTGAAGTAAAATTACTCAAAAGGTAAGCAGGTTAACCTGGAGATGAATCAAGATAAAGAACTCAACAAAGAAGATGTCATAGCAGAGGAGAACTGGGATTAGACTCTGTACGTAATCCCTGAATGACAGGAAACATACTGCATGCAAATATTAAAAGAAATATACTGAATACAGAAAGACTCCCCTAAGATACAGTGAGAGTAAACAAGTTCTTGAAAAAGATGACTGGATCTAAAATACCACAGGTTAAAAAGAGGGAGGAAATGTTGTAATAACACGGTTGTACTCTGTTCCTTTGACTCAGAAGGAACTAATCAGGTTTTATTTCATTTTTGATGTTGATACATAGACTAAAGGACTTTTTTTTTTTTGAGAGAGGTTTTTGCTATAGGGCATGTGCACTCACCAGAAAGACAGAGAGAGACAGAGAGATGGAAAGCGAAAAATGACCTCCTGGGGAGATGGTCACGCTGCAACCCCTTCTCCTCCATTCTCCTCTTGGGATCTTGGGCATGCATGCACATGTGCCCAACATGAGTTTAAGCCTCCGGGTCCGGGACTCGAACCATGGTTGACTACATGGGAGTCCAGCAACACAGCAATTACGGCAACTGCTGGTCCCAGGATTGTTTTTTTTTTTTTATAAAGTCAGTATGATTAAAATTATTGAAAAATTAAAGAAAACATAGTACTTGCGATAAGAAATAGAAAACAGAAAGGGTTGAAAAAACAAGAAGTCTGAAAAATAGAAAGAATAAGAATGCCAGTTATAACATGTAGGAATGTGCTAAATTTTTTTGGAAAGCAAAACTTCAGAATGAATCAAACACTACAATGAAAACTTATAAGAAATAGACCTGTAGAAAAAGTGATGCTAAAAGACCTCTGAAATGAAATAATAGATGGGGACCATAACATAATATCTGTCCATCTTTGACTGACTAAGAAGATGACAAATACATATGCACAATCCTAGAAACACTATAATTAGTGAGGTGATTTTTACCATATTTTCTCAATTGTAGGACACCCGTTTTCAAACATTTGAGAAATTGGGATGACTTCTAATGTAAAAGTGTACTTGTTCTCATTCCCCTCCCCCCCTTAAAAGTTGTTAAATTTATTGTGTGTATAACAATCTAGGCTGATACACACCTAAGAAAATATGGTAAGTGGTGTACCTAAGTACATATGTTCATTATCTGCCAGTACGCAAGTACCACAAGGCAGAGCGTTTTCTCCTGTTTTGATCTTTGCCATATTTCTAGCACCTCAACAATGCCTGGAATATAATAAACATCCCATAAAAATCTATAACTCTATCTATATACCTACTATTACTACTATGTAGTCAATATATATATGTATGTGTATATATTATATAGTAATATATAGAGACTATATAGAGAATATATATAATATATACACATAAATTATTTGCCAGAGGGTACATGCACTTGCCAGAGCGAGGAAGAGAAAGCACCCCCCGCCCCAATGGGGCATGGTCACACTACAATTCTTTTTCCTGTATTACTCCATCCTGTCAGGATTTTCAGCACACATACACACATGTTCTAATGGATTTTTCTAGCTACCAGGGCCAAGACATGAACTACAGTCAGCCATGTGGGATCTGGCTCATCAACCATAGGACTTCAACTACCGTGCTATGAGTCTGGCTTAGCCTTCAATTATATTGCTCATAAATATTACCCCAAATAAAATAAATAGCTAAACCAGTCAAAAAGGTTTAATCTCTTTCTAAAAATGGAAAGAATAAGGGCCAGCAGGTGGCATAGTGGTTAAGGCACTACACTCTCACATGGTCAACTATGGTTTGAGTCCCAGACCTGGTGGCTTTAAACTCATGCCAGGTCATGTGCACATGTGCCCAAAATGCTGAGAGGAGAATGGAGGAGGAAGGATCATTGGTGTGGCCATCCTCTGTGGGGTGATATCTTGCTTTTAGTTTCTCTCTCTCTTTCTGTCTCTCTGGTGAGTGAGTGCATGCCTCCTATAGCAAAAAAAAAAAAAAAAACCCAACAACAACAAAAAAAACTTAAAAAAATAATAATTAGGGTCAGCAGATGGCATGGTGGTTAAGGGCACTGCACTCCCACATGGCTGATGGAGGTTCAAGTTCCAGGCCTGGTGGCTTGCTTATCACTTTATCTCTCTTTCTCTTTCTTTTTGTCCCTGTCTGGACAAATTAAAATAAATAAATAAAGTTAAATAAAGTGATTATTTAAAAAAGAATAATTAACGAAGTAAAAGCCAATACATTAGAAAACAGAAAAACAGAATCATTAGATATTTTATATGGTAAAAAAAACATAAAATGCTAAAAGTTTGAAAAATCAAAGCAAATAATTTTATTGAAAAAGTTAGCACATTTTCAAAATTAAGTAAAGGGAAAAACATCTCCTTATCAAAGATCTCTACCTATGGTAAAAGTTTTCCAAGTGTCACAGAATTACCCACATAAAAACATCAGAATATACATACATACATACATATATATACTCTATGGAATACTACTCAGCCATAAAAAATAACAAGGCCCTGGCATTTGATAGAAAGTGGTCAGATATGGAGGATCTATTGCTGAGTGAAGTAAGCCAGGCTACGAAAGGACGATATTGTATGTATCCACTTAGTATATACTGACTATCCACACTCTATGGTAGAGAGCGAAATATTGGAGGACATAAAAGCAGTGAAAGTACTTAACAAGAATAAGACAGTGTGGAATGGGGGTGGAGGTGTGAAGAGAATAAGATAGAGAAAGATAGCAAGAGACCAAATAGAGAGGCAGGACATTAGTGAGAAACAGATATGGCTTATTACCTGTTGGTGATGACAGGTATAGTATTCTCAACTGGATTGGTCTGAGAAGTATTTCATGATGGGTTAAGTCTTCTTACAAGCAAAATGAGAAATAGTGATTGACTGTTTTAAAAAATAATTAGAATAATAATAATGATTGGGAAAAACATTGAAAAGATATTGAATGATGAAGTGGGGAGATTAATGTCTGTATTGACTGACATGCATGACATTCCCTTTTGAAAAAGCAATGTAATACACTGTAAAGTTATATGCAATCCAATGTAATATAAACAAGATTATGATGATAATAAAAAAAAATTTAAAAAAAAGAAAAGAAAAAAAAATATTGGGTCATAGGAAAAATCATGATGTATTTTTCTATGCCAAAATGCATCATGACTTTTCCGATGATCCAATATTTGCTGAAGGTGGGGGCTGAATGGTGGCACAAGTCCACAATGTTGCACTCTGTGAGACTGAGTCACACGGAGAGGCTCCATATTCACATCTGGAGACCTTCCTGAGTCTGCAGGACATCTGCTGGTACATGACCCAGGGCTGGTGAAGGGTGGGGCTGGATCGTGGTGTCAAAACACTGTTGGGGAGTGCCTGTTTCTCTCTCTTCTCTCTCTCTTTCTCTTTCTTATAGCTGCAATGAACAAAAACTATCAAAAATGTTGTTGAATGTACTAATGCATATACTGCTGGGAGAAGATAAACCTACCAGCTTTCCTAGGGGTAAGTTGATTAATTTGTGCCAATTTTTTAATAAATTTCATTGCTCTATACAAAATAATTAATATCTTATAATAAAAAATATAAAAAGATTTATAATAAAAATATAACAAAAGGATTTATTTATTTATAATTTATAGGGTGAATTATTATATCATTACTTAAGAAATGATGAAAACAAATGTCTAATAATGATAAAATAGTTAACTAAATACTAAATATCTTCTGGAGAAAATATTGTACATTAGCTAGTAAACTCATAGTTTCGATGAATATTTAACATTTAATGCCTTGAGGAATGCTCACAATACAATGGAAAGGGAGAAAAAGTAGCTTAAGTAACAGCATATTCAGAAGGAGTCCTATCTATTTATTTATTTACTTTAAGATAAAGTCTCACTGATGGGGACCAGCAGTTAGCATAATGGCTATGTTGCTGGACTCCCATGTAGTCGACCGCGGTTCGAGTCCTGGACCCAGTGGCTTAAACTCACGCCAGGCGCGTGTGCGTGCGTGCCCAAGATCCCGAGAGGACAATGGAGGAGAAGGGATTGTGGCATGGCCATCCTCCCTAGGGGGTGATTTCTCGCTTTCTGTCTCTCTATCTCTTTCTGGTGAGTGCATGCGCTCTGTAGCTAAAACCTCTCCCCCCACTCCCCCACCACAAAAAAAAAAAAGTCTCACTGATGTGATCCTCTTGCCTCAGATTCTCCAAGTCACAAAAATTATGGGTGTATAACACCAGGTCAAGACTTTAGGATAGACTATGATCCCAGGCCTCCCATGTGGTTCCAACCTGTGGGACACAGTGTCTTAGCAGCAGTACCACCTGGATGGGCTGGTCTCAGTTTAATGACTAAGTACATCATGCATGTGTGTGCGTGTGTTGTATAAAGTAAAATATTCCAAAACATAAGCAGTGTTCATTTCTTGGATTGTCAGATAATGGACGATTCACATTTTAATTTTAAAGCTTCGCTAATGACCTCATATTTTAAGAATATCTATTACTTTTTATTTCTATATCAAGGATATTTACATATTAGGAGAAAAACAGGCAAATGTTGTAAGAGGAAAAATAGAAAATAAAAGGAATATAGGAATAATAGCAAAAATAGAAAATAAAAGGAAAAATAGAAAAATAAAAAGGTTAACTACAAAACGTGATGAAAAAGAAGGAATTTTCAGGAAAGAAAGCCTAGAACATGCTGAGTATACTTACATGACCTCTGAAATGCTTTTGGCTGTAACCTCTTTCAATGTGTTTATTTAAGAGTGACATAAACTATTAACTATTAAACTGAAGTTAATTAAAGTATAGCACATGGTATACGTATCTACCATCACATCAATTTATCTATCCATCTATCTATATTGGTACGTAGAAAGAATTTTAAAAAGCAACCTCCATGCCATTCAGTATGTGTTTCAGATAAAACTGATTGAAGAATATTTATTTCCCAAAATATTTTCAGTCCCTAGTGTGAAACAAGTACCATGTAAATTCTTATAAATGAAATTGAAAACACCAGATAGAAACTTAGAAGTCTAGACTAGAGTTTTTCAATGTTTTAAAACCATAATCCAAACTGGCCCCACAGCCTAGTGGCTAAAGGAACTGGATTCCACTTAGTCAACCATGGTTTGAATCTTGGCTCCAGTGACTTGAAAAACCTGCCGAACCCCAGTGTGTTCATGCCCCAATCCTGACTGAACAGAGAAATAAAGGAGAAAGAATGACCACACCCCATTGGGAAGTGCTTTCACCCCCTCTCTCTTTCTCTTTGTCTCTCTACTACCTTCTGGCAAGTGCACGTGACCTCTGCCAATTTTAAAAAAACATTCACAGAAAGATTTAAGTTTATGTCATGACCCGGCACCTGTGTGCACATGTATTGAATAAAAACATCACCAATCAATACCCATATTTACTACCTACCGTGACTTTTTATATAGTCTATTATATTTGAAGTTATTTAGAAATAACAATAATGACTAACTAATTGATTTTATGATCATCTAATATGTTGTGACACACAGTTTGAAAACTACCCTCCTAGGGCTGATCATGGTCAGTAATTAGGACAGATGTGATGCAAAATGCTGAAATCCTGTGTGCCGGAGGTTGGGCCTGAAGAAAGTATCAACGTGGAACATATGATGAAAGCCTCTTTATGTTTGTTTCAGCCTTACTAAGGGCAATTGTTTAGAGTAGTTTACTTGGAGGTGGGCTCCCCAGTGCAGACAAAACGAAAGGGCAAACACACAAAGGACAACCTGACAGGGACAAAAGCAAATCTGTCTTAATAATTTTTGGTTGGTCTCTCGTCCCTATCCATTGACTTACCAATTTCTTCCTGTACAACTATTCCTAAATATCTCATTATATTTGAAATTATGTTTCCTGTCTGCTTTTCCCACCAGATATGAACTCCTTATTCACTTTTGAATCCTCTGAGTCAAGTAAATTTCTGGAATGAAGTTGCCACTAAATAAAGGTCTAACAAATTAATTAATAAATGAATGTATGGCTACAGCCATATAGTTTGAAATGCTATTTTATAATTCTAGGGCCAAAGAGATACGATATAAGGGAAAACAAGTTTATTCTTTAATTGATGATAGTACATTAACAGGTTTTCTTATGTAGGAAAAAAAAAGTCTTTAAGACAAAAGTCTTTTAAGATTTTTAACTGGGAACTACTCACATATTTTGATGAATTTAATTTATGAATCAATTGAAATATTGGATGTTTAAAACAAAATGTCAGTGGTTTTCTATTTGCTTCATTTTTTTCCACTCATTGTCAAGTAGGCAGGGATTATTCAACTTGTAGATATGCATCTATATGTAGAAAGGAGAGATAGCCACTTTCTGAAATTGGAAAATGTCAAAATGCTTCTAGAATCCCACGTAAACCATGAACTCCTAAATCCCATAGCATTTTCTTTTCCCTGATCATCAATTTCAGTGCTATTTAAAAAAATTTCTTCCTAGCATCATTTGCATGAACTGTGAGACCACGATTTTCTCCTCTGGAATGTGAGTCTCTGATTCCCTTACAACCACATACACACATAGCACATTGCTGCTGAAGGACTGCCTGACAATTTAAACCTGCAAAATTACTGTAAAGGGAATTGCACAGAGAACAGGAAACCTGGTTTGCACTCAATGGAAAAAAAAAAAGAAGAAATAAAGAAAAAAAAAGTGGTTGATAGATATTTAAAAAATTAAAAAATAGATTTGCTATTCAGAAACAATCTGAGACCCTAGCGATTAGTGATGATGGCAAAACAAAACTGAAAAACGAAGGTGTCTCCACGTGGTTTCAGGGTACTCGTTATAACACAGTAAGCCAGAAAGTTCATTAAAGCAAAGGCATCAGACCACAATAGGGAATCTCTCTCAGATGGTATTTCTTACTGCTTCTCTGAATTTAAAATGTGAATATCTTTTCGCTTTCACTTTTATTTCATCACTCTATGAGAGAGGAGAGGGAGACAGAGAAAGAAAGAGACAGAGAGACAGACAACCCAATGGGAACCTCATACCATGATTCAGCCTTAGGTTCAGTCAGGTCATGGGCACGCATGTGTCTGGTGTATTCAGAGAGGTCTCCTGACACTAACTGGGAAATCTTCCATGTGGGTCAGCCTCACAGAGCCTCACAGAGTGCTTTGTTACCAAGTACCACCATCTAGGCCCAGAAAACATTACATCTTTCTATGCACAGACATGCAGACACACACACACAGACACAGACACCTACCCGAGACCCCCATCAGGTTTCCCTTCCTCATAGGTTAAGTGTGGATGCAATTGTCAAGCTCCGTATACACTTTCCTATGCATGTATCAACTGCTAAGTTTCACTGAAGGAATAAACCAACAAAGGAATGAACAATTGCAGACAATATGTTTCCCTCATGTGCTGCTTTGGCTTTGCTGCCTGGGGGATGGAGCTAAGTCTGGGGATAGGCCGAGTGAAAATGACACAGAATGAGCTAAATCGTTTGAAGAAAGCTTCATGGAGATAAACTCCAAGTATTCCATTGCTTTGCAAAAGTCTTATCTTGAAAGTAGAAAAGAAACGATTTCTCAGTGGTTTATAATAACAACATTATGTCCTTTCTTCTTAGACCATTTACTTGAATAAATGGAAAGTTTTCCTGTTAGCCCTGCTGAAATTCAGTGCTATCAACTTTGCACTTCCTCATAAGCACCATGAAAATTAGTACTGGGGTTTCAAGGCTCAAAATGAAACACAGAGACATCAACGAGATTCATAGGAAGACTGTAAAGTCATAGATGCTAGTATGTGTCATGATAGTTGTATTCTTTTTTTTTTAAGAATTATTTTATTTAACTTTATTTATTTATTTATTTTAATTTTACCAGAGAGAGAGTGAGAGTTAGAGAGAAAGAGAGAGACAGAGAGAGAGAGAGAGAGGGAAAGTGAGAAAGCAAGCCGCCAGGTCCAGGACTCGAACTGTGGTTGGCTCTGTGGGAGTCCAGTGCCCTTAACCACCATGCCACCTGCTAGGCCTCATCATGATAGTTGTATTTAAAGTGGACTTCCCTCTTGTGGAGGATGGCCATTTCAATACTTCTGGAGTTTCATTATTATTTTAGTTTTCCATGATATCAGTATTTCTCTATTTCAGAGGAGAGCTTTCCATGCATTTTCCTTTTTCCACTGCAATACCAGACTAGTTACTACTTAATAAAAACCACATAATGTTAAATTTTAGAATGATGTTGAGTGAAAAATTCTCTTAAACTGAAAAAACAAGATGGTCGCTGACTGGCAATCACAGTCAGGAGGCTGTGCGAGGAGATACCATGGGCCACAGGATCTGAGCACAAACACAGCTTATGTGCAGCTTTAATTGTCAAGTTTAAATGATACGTGAGCTATAAATACCAGTTAGGTGGATTTTTATATCTTCTACTCCGAACAACTTTGTTTTAAAATTTAGGACCCCAAGTTTATTTTAGGACTTTTAAGCTCTGCTAAAATAAAATGTATCCAACTGATTTTAAACAGCTTTCAGGATGGTTTAGGAAATCTGGAATTCATAGGAGTTTCTGCTATGGTTTTCCTTATATTACATAAAATGGTCATTTCTCCCATTGCAATAGGAGAAAAGAATGTTATTATTGTAGAAGTTGGAATTTTGGGTTTTAACCATGCTCCAACACAAACGGTTGTGGTTTGTGGGAAACTTAACCTACTCTAAACTTGACATCCTGAACTGGAATTAATTGCTCATTAGAAGCAAAAAGAGTTCTTTTTTCACATTAATGTAAGTTTAGTATAGGTTTTTGTGTTTTTTTTTTTTTTTTATATATTAAGGAAAATTAATGTGGTTCTAAACTTTCTTTTTCTGCTTTTTGCTATTTGGATTTGGGTTTAAGCCAGAGATGGATAAGTTATTTGATTGCAGCATTAAAGAATGACTTCATTTAGACTTTAAAGAGAACGGATGAAACACAACCAAACTTTTGTTTTGGTTCACTGGGTTCAAAACCAAATTAAGAGTGATAATTAAAGAACAGTTTATCAGAGATGGAAAATAGTTTTTTTGGTGCTTATAGATAAATATTCAGAGATTCCCTTCCTTTCAAACATCTTATGTAAAAATAATCTCAGTGGTTGCTAGATGGAATTTCTTTTTCCACTTTTTTCACTGGGAGTTAAGGTAGATTAGAAAATCAGTTTTGCAACTGATCATGTGATCTTAGAACCTCAGTTTTCTTACTTGTAAAACATAATTAAATATACTACTTTTTAGTGCTGTTGTATGGAATACTTTATATAAGCTAAACACTGTATAAATGATATTGTTATCACCTGGTTGTAGTATAAAATATAAAGTAAACATATTTGTATATATTCCCTTTGTATTCTACCCTACCTTTAATTTTAAGGCTTTAACTGGACCCTGGTATTATTTTGCTTCAGGGTTTTTACAGAACTGAAAGCAGAAGCTGCTTGAAGTCAACTTTCTTCTGGTCTTTGATTTTAGCATAAGCTCATTAGAGAGATTAGGTGTGCCCCCAGGGTCAGGGATGAAAGGAATGAACTTTTGAAGGAAAAGTATGTGTGTGGGAGAGAGGGAAATAGATATTGACCTTTAGACCAATGGAATTTGCCAAAAGTGCCTGACAACCCAGCCTGACAGTCACCACCTGAAGTGATTGTGGGCATCTCAGTGGTAGCCACAGTAAGCAGGACTGGAAGGCCTCCCACAGTGCAGTGTGTGCTCTCTAATGTCCCAGGACTCTGGATAACCAGAGAGATTAAAGAGCTCCAATAATGACTATGATAGAATGGTTGTACAGCCAATGAAATGTGTTATTTCTAAACACCTCAGTAAATGCACTTTTAAAAACTACTGAATAGTTTCTGTATGCCTTAGACATGATCTTTACTGACTTATGTAATCATGTATGTGTCACAATGCTCTTATGAGGTAGTATTATTGCCCTATTTGTAAAGGAAGCAAATGAATTCCCCAGTTAGTAGTAGTACAGTCTGGATGTGAACTCAGACAGCCTAGCTTTAGAGCCTATGCTATCATATATTATGCCACACTGCTTCCCATTC
>NW_006159536.1:3156023-3188282 GCF_000334495.1 Tupaia belangeri chinensis
ATTCCTGCTAAACTCTGATAAATAGTTCTGAAACTCAGGACATCTGTGTGTTTAGAAAAACAGAATTAGTAAATAAGAGTAGCTTAGATAGCTGTCTTCAGAGCAGATTCTCAGCAGGGCTGATGAGAAATCATGGTTCATGTTAGTGGCAGTCACTAGCATTATGGGCTACAAAGGGCAGAGCCAGAAACAAAAGACACCCTTTAAGAGAAGTAAGGACCAGTTTACCAGAGAAATCAGAGTCCCTCTCAGGATCAGGTCATGGCCCACAAAAAACCTGTTGGGCAAGGCGATCTGGGGGGACTTGGGCTCTGGACATTAAAAGAGAAGTGCTAGAAAAAGCAACGGCTGGTAGAGCAGCAATGAGGGATCTGGAATAGGCTGAATACTCCATGAGCTCCCTTCTTGTTCTTCTCCTAGATTTCCCCTATGAATTTTATGGGTCAGATTACTTGCCTCCCAAAGTATTGCTGAGATGAATTGCACTAAGAAAATAGTTATGTTGTTCAGGGATGGGGCAGAAAGGTAACTGAAGACTCCAAAACACTTTGAGGAAACGGGAAAGCCTAAAAGGGGTGCCATGATAAGGAATTATGAGCAATGAAGGGTCAGGGAACTTGCAAAGACAAATGTAAAGACTGGTAGATGGGAAAGGCCTAGAAAATATCTCAAAAATGTGTCTAGTAAAGAGAAAAGGGAATTTCCTTCTCCTTTGGCTCAGATGTCTCCTGTTCCTGCTCTTAGGTTATTATTCTGTGATTACCAGAAGGTTATTGGATTTTAGTGAGATTTATGTGGCCTGACTTGGGACTCTAACAACAAAGAAGTTTTTTTGTCTATGGGAAAATTCATTCCTAGTTCCAAGTTGCCAACTTCTAAATGGGCTTCTGGAACAGTTTACTTCTACACTGAGGATTGCCTGTAAACATGTTACCTCCTTTCAGAATGATTTACACTATGTTTAAAAGCTGGAGACTCACTCACATGTTGTATATTTCAGATCTTCTCCTATATAGCTTTATGTCAGCCTATTCCTGGAAAAGCTACATTGAAATATAGATGGGCTAAAGCCACCAACCAAAGGAAAAAAAAAAAACCTTCAATTTATTTAGGATTCTTCTTTCTTCAATTTTTCACACTTTCTGAAATCTAGGCAAGTAAATCCCAACTCTTGAAGTGACATTTGATATTTTACCACTACCAAGTTCACTCGAAGTTCAGGCCTTTCTAAAATCCACCTAATTCATAGACATGTGGGTTTTCTTCTCTTCCTACCTGAGGCTTGGGGGATTTATAAAGAATAGAGGTTTATTTGACTCACTCTTCTCATGGCAAGAAAAGTCCAAAGGTGTAAGCTTGGCATCAGGCCAGCCTCAAAAGTGGCTGACAGAAGCAGAAACTAATGGCTAGCACATGGTAAGAGAAAGGCTTGGGGACAGCAACCTTGCTTGTATAACAACCCACTGTTGTGAGCACTAACCCCTTGAGACAGCATCAATGCGTTCACAAGGGCAATCTCTTCATGATCCAATCACCACCCAGTAGGCCTCAACTCTGACCTCCCAACACCATTACATGGGGAACCAAATTCCCAAACATGAATCTTTGGGAGACAAACCATTATGCAAACCTTTGCAACACTGCTTACACTCTTCAGTTCAACAGTGTTAGAAAATCATGGAAAACAATGGTCTGTTGATGGAGCCAACCATGGGGAAGGAACTGTTCATAGAGCTCAAGAGGACTCATTAATTGAAAAGGGGTTGGTTATCATGTGGTAGCATCCAAATTACAGCTGTTTCTGAAAACATACTAATGGCTCTATTTCTTTATCCCCTTCAACCTTCTAAGCCTTTTAAGAACAGAATATGTGTTTGTCACAAAACAATAAGCCACGAGGATATAAATAGAAAAATTCTACCTAAGGAACGAGAGCACCTTTAGTCCTTTTGAAGAATTCTATTACTTCTTCTAGGATGAATTCTTGGGTCTAAGGCAAATAAAAGTGTTGCTTTCCTGAGTAAATAAAAGCAAGAGGTCTGATCATTTCTCAGGAATGACTCAGAAATCATCTGGGTTCCTGGTATACCTCAAAGATACTGGACCAGAAGACAAAAATATCAATAACTTTTCTTTCTTCTTTGCCTAGCAAAAAGTACCAGCTCATGACCTTTAAAAATAATTGTAGGCCTGTTTTTTTTTTCCTAATGATAAACAGGAAAAAAGAACTTAGTAGAAAGGCATTTTTCTCCTCTTTCATTGAAAATCTAAGAAGGAAATTTGTATCATGATTGGAATTCAAAGTTGTAGTAGATAACTAATAATTGTGCCTAGCATCCATTTTCCTTTCCCCCATTAATAGAACCTTGATTTTCCTTTGGAGACTATTTTTACACCTATACTTATTTATGGAGTTTGAGTGGGCTTGACTTTGTTTTCTGGTTCCAGAAGAAGCATTGTGACCTAGTTCTAGACAAGAAGAGTACTGTGTCTTGCCATAGGGTGGGCACCACCATGCCCTAGAGTACTATGTCTTTCTGGTCGTGAGGATTGGTTTAGAGGTGGACATGTGACTTAGGTTGAGCCAGTCAAGATATTGAACATTGTACTGAATATCAGTTCTAGGACTTTTCCTGGTCTATTGAGTGTGAGATCATCTTTTCCTGACGAATTATTGGACTGGAGCTACTGAGCGCTGTCTTGCCACCATACAGGGGAGCCTCTTGAGAAAGGTGTCTACACAGAGAATAGCAAAGCTGACAGATAAAGAAAGAGACTACTAATGGCCTGTCTGAAGGCACTGGATCCAACTTTGCCTTAAGTCAGATATATCCATGGACTGCTTTTACATTAGCCAACAAAATTTCCTTTTCTGTTAGGCCAGTTTGAATGAGGTTTCTATTCCCTGTACTATGAGAGCCATTGGCTAGTCTAAAAGTTATCATCAGTGTCCTTAGTTTATTTATCAGATGCTTTTTAGAAGCAGACAGGGAAAATACACATACATTTCAATTCTGATACTGGATTATTGACAACAGGAGCTCATGACCTTATCTCCTATGTTTGAAAAATAACTTATGGTGGCTTTTGTACTTGTTTGGCTATTGCACATTCCATCTTAAATCCCTTCCTTAAGATGGTTAGCATGATCTCAGCATCTTGTTTTCCCTCTCCTCTGAGTGCAGAATTCACCGGATTTGTCTTTCATCGTCTAGACAAGCTGCCAAGCACGTTCCTTCAAGTTGGCTCCTGGACCATCTTCACAATACAACAAACGAATTTTTCAATGTTTTCATTTATTCACCCAACCATCTCTTTATTCCAGCAATCATCTACCTGAGCCAATCCCCTCTGTGAGAAGATGTAGTAGTTCTTCATTTCATAACAGTAGAAAGTAGAATAGCTTATTAGTTTAAGATGTTTTAACTCCTCCTTTTTTCCTTATATAAGCAAATGTGTCCTCCCTTCCCATCAATGTGTCTACAAACTCCTTTTACAAATAAAACAGTCTTTTAATTTAGCCAAAGAACTAAAAAGGCAGTGTGTGTGTGTGTGTGTGTGTGTGTGTGTGTGTGTGTGTGTGTGATAATAATACATGCTATGGAGCTTTTGAAAAAGACAACAATAAAGGTACTAATGTTTTTAGAAAACTTCAGAGCCATTCCCAATTCTGCAATTACTTACAGGATATTCATGCTGCTGTTAAATAAGCAGATAATCTTTATCTGCTAATAAAAAAAAAAAAAAGCAGCCTGTTGCCAGAGGACTGTGACAGTCTTAACAAGTTTTACAGAAAATAAAATACCAGAAGATAACAGGTATTATGTTTTCTTTTGGCAAATATTAACACTTCACAGCTAGCATATCTTGCTTACTTAATTGGGCCTATAAAAACTCGCCAGGCCGTTTCACTTGCAGCTATTGAAATTCTCTCAACTTGTTCTTTACAGCTTTTTAGAGCCTGGATGGGAAAACAGCTACAAAACAGATCGGCTGCAAAGATTTTTTTAAGGTCTCAGGTCCATATTTACAAACCTTACAATCTGTGTCTATTCATTTACTTTAAAACAGATGAAGTGAATAAATCAGGAGTTCCCTTAAAAGAGAGTAAAATCCAGCAAATCTGAGAGCGAAAGGACAAAATCTGTTGGCTGTGCAAATTCCTAAATTGTCTCCATCACCTTCCCTGTACCCTGCCTCCAACTAACTGCACCTCACCTCCTGCAGAATTAATTGTGCTCTCAGGGATCACAGAGATGCTAATCTCTCTTTTTACTATAGCATTTATCATGTATATTATTGCTCTATTTTGTTTTGGCTCACATGTCTATATTCCTGGCTGGATCGTGAGATCCTTCAGGATACGAAAAAATGTCCTATTTCTGTTATCTGCACCTGGCCTACGCTAACATAGAGTAAATATTTCTTGGAAATGAATGAGAGACAGGGAAAGGAGAAGAGAGAGTGAAAAAGAAAGAGAGTGAGAAAAGTGAGAACCCAAGAGAGAAGTAAAAGACGGCTCAGGCTCTGGGCCACGGGGTAGAGAACCATGAACAAAATGGCCTTGGAAGATCTAGAAATTCAGGAGTCAACTAAAGAATGAGATGGCCTTGACTGGTCCTACTGAGAAAAACATGTATCTTGAAATATTTTTCATAGATCCTAATACAATTTCAAGGTGACTTTTGTCATTTTGGCTGGGTATGGTGGGTAAGGTGCTTGACTCCTCCATGGCCAACCATGGTTCAAGCCTCAGACCTAGGGGGTTGGATATAATGCTAGGCACGTGTGTCTGCATGCCCCAAATCTTGAGAGGAGAATGGAGTATAAGGCATTGTGATGTGGACATCCCACTGGGGGATGAGGGGGGCTGATTTCTCACTTTCCATCTCTCTGTCTCTATCCATGTAATACTTTTTTCATAATACAGATTTTCCATGAATGCCTCCAAAAAAATATTCATCAGGCATCTTGTGCTGAGGTACTAGGCTTAAAGAGTACTTAGTCTATGAAAGTATCTTTGATGATGCTGGCTCATTTCATAATTTTGTTAGAAAAATTGGACTATTTCGATGTTTACTGAGTCAATGTTCTAATTTGAGAACTGTGGGTGGAGGATCCTTGAGGATCAATTGGAAAAGCACCTGCAGGCCTCCCCTGGGCCCTAACTCTCCCCTTCATGGACTGTCCATCTGATTTGAATAAGTGCCCTGGTGATGTTACAAACTGGCCTGGCCTAGGAACCTCAATTTCATTAAAGCTGCCTTGTTGGATCTGGCTAGCCGACAGGAATGTAGTGTTAGCTTTCTAAACTTGATTTTCTAGATCTCTCCCAAAGTAGCAAGACAATGGTATAATTTCTCAGGCTTATAGTGGACAAAAGATCCTAGTGTTTTTACTTGGCTTAGGGAGAGGAGAGGAAAAGATTCTGAGATTCTAATCCCCAGGTGGGAGTATCTCAGGCGATCAGACAACACTCGTCCTTTACGACAGTGCACTTCTCAAGCATCCCTTTGAGTAGCCCCAGACCCCAATTGTCTGGGAAACATAAAATCAGTCACTTTTGGCAAGGCTCAACACACCGGAGCATGGGAAACACAAATTAAAACAGAGATACTCCTTTGGTCACTGGATTGTCTGGTTACATGTTGACTTGGCATAAAAATAGAATCATTAAAAAAAAAAAACAAAACAAACAAAAAAAACAAGCACCCAAGGGTATAATTATTTAGCATGGATTTGGTAAAGGAAAGAGGAAACTTTAAGTCTCATGGAGGTTAAGCATCTTCATCCTCTTAGCTTGATGGAAGGAAATCATAAAATAAGGTCAAAACAACCAGGACTGCTTAATCTGAAATTCCTTGCCTGACTCTGCTCATAGGAATTTGCAATGGTTTTGAGATGGAGTGTTTTTCAGTGCATTGGACATGGTGTTCTGTTTTGGATATAGTCAAAATAACTTCCCTTTATTTCATTATTTGTCTTTTTATGTATTGTAGGACCTGAGCCTTACCTAAGGAGCCATTCTCTTCTCTTGTTAAAGAAAATTGATCTCAAGCAAGTTTGAAACAAAGCAAATTGTTAGCTAATCTTTTATCCTGTGAAAATCTTTCTCTTCTGTGACTGAGAGTCTAAAAGAGAAGTTGTCCCATCACTGTAAATGCCATTCTGTTTAATCCTAACATCAGAAATATAACCAATAACTAACTATATCCACAGTCTGAGGATGCCTATCTCCAAAGAGACTGAAGCCTCTTGGTTTGAGATCATGAATCCTCACTGCGCACTTCTGGGTAGTGTTTTAAAACTCTATTATATAAGGACAAGTCTCCTGGGCCGAGGAGTTTCAGCTGCTCTGTACAACAGTGGTGGATCCTGAATGCGATTTTGAAACCCCAGGGTAAAGTGTCATGCATGACATGCCACTGCACAGATGTGAAACTGGAGGGAATCAGCTTAGTCTCTGGACTCCACTCTCTCCACTCTGACCACGTGAGCATAGACTGAGTGTGAAACTCAAAAAATGACATTTCCCTTCAATACATTTGCCTTTCAAAGGAACTGGTGTCTTCAGTGAGCTCCAGGGATAACAGAGTTCCTTACTTGGTTCTCAAAACAGCACTACACATGGAGGCAGAAGGCAGTAATCATGAAGGAGGCTGAGTGAGGACTGAATCACACTGAGGGCATTACTATTACTGCATTCAGTTCTGCTCCAGTGATAATGCTAGTGAGGAGAGCTAACCTTTATTGAGCGCTGGCTCTGTGTCAGGCACTGTTGTAAATATCTGACATGTACCTTTAATACAATTCTGAGCACCCTCCTCTGGGCCATTGTTGTGGATGCTCAAGAGATAAGTGTACTTTGCAGGCACAAACTTGCCTTCTTGTAAAAGATAAGAGACTGAATCACGCTACCCTGCAAAAGCCTTCAGTGGTCACAGTACTCTTTTCTGTTCTCTGAATGTTGGAAGATTTGGCTAAAACAATTCTCTAATACCCTTATCTCCAAGCAAAATGATTCTACTATACTGGTAAGATGAGCAGGATGTGAGTTGCTCATGTCCAATGTATACACAATACGTTTCTCTGACAATAGCCCTTCTGAATGCACATATAATAACCATTTTCCAAAGGAGAGAGGGCTTGTGTTGCAATATCTATTAACACTTGCTCAGATGTCCAAGAAAAGGAGGGTAAGGATTAAGGTTCAGTGGATGATGACAAAGATTCCTCATCCTCTTTAAAGTATAATAGCAATCATCTGCTCCCCCCAAACCAATCGGTATACGACAGGATGTAAGTCTGAGAGCAATTAGAATGAACTACTGCACCCTAGCATGGTTTGACTTACGACAATAGACAGCCCTTACAGGAGAAGATGACTTTGGAAATGTTTATATGTGTGGAACCGAAGGAACCAAAATATAACCTAATATGCATAGAATATTCTTGATCATGTTCTTCTTCTCTATGTTATCTTAGTGAGGATGAATTTAATGATTAAAATCAGACTTACCCAGTGGAGTTCATAATCAGATGGTCTGGCTCTTCCTTCCTCATCTTCATATAAAGGGAAACCTTCTCTCCGAGCCTGATAATACTCCTTCCGCAACTTCTGGATGCGGTCAGTGCTTCCACCCATGGGACGGCCACTATAGAACATGATCAAGCAGAGTCTGTCACATAGTGTGTGTCATCCTTGTATGTCACACTTTTGATCTTACTAAAGAGGCTGATATCCGAATTTGGAAGATTCAATAAGATTCTTCTAATATGCTGGGAGAATTGTGAAATCAGTAACAGAAATGAACCAAAAAATAAAAAAGCCATTATGTGTATAGCTTTAGCTCCAAGGGACAAAACAAGGGTCAAAATTCCTGACTTGAGATTAATAAATGCCATTTTAATGAGAAGGTAAGAGAGTCCTGACCTTTTGGAGCAATTAAGAGATCCATCACTTTCTTCTTATAATCATGCACATATAGTTTGGTTAAATTTTAATGAGGGCATCTCATTTTTTTTTTTTTTTAGAGAAGCGTTGCCTACGTAGGACAAAGTTCCAGTTGTTTGGCACACACAGTGTTCATTTCAGTGTCAACATGTGGGTACAGCCAGGACACAGAGAAAGAAAAGAAGGTGAAATCTATGCTAAAAAGTAAAGCAAACAAATGAATAGAAAAGCTGGGTGGGTGATAGAAGAATGTGCCATCTTTTTCGCTTATCCAAAGTGTTCTTCTCTCTTCTTTAATTCTACTTCTTTTCAGGAATTACAGCTTCTCCAGTGACTCATTTACTCAATCCCCCAATCAAAGCTAATAGCTCTTTCTTAGCTTGGATTGGTTTGTCATGATAACTTTTACCAGGACAATATCATGTGGTATATTCCAGGGCTGGAAAGCAAGAGGAGAACGACAGATAGATTTGAAGAGTTGTTCAGTTCATTTTAGGCATAGAGCGCCCTGTTCTGTCAGACTTTACATTAAAACTGGGATATAAGAATGAACAGTTCATGGTACTTGTCTGCAAACAGCACACAGCCTGGGAGGTAGGGGAGAGAAGGGCTGAAGATGACTACAATCAATTGTGACAGGTGCTACAACAGAGATCTTCAAGGGCTCATGGGAACAGAACACTTAAACTTCAACAGTGTGAAAGCAGGGCCATGAAAGATCATGAAAACTCCATAGAGAGGGTGATACATTAGCTGAGCATTGAGGGCTGCAGAGGTGCCCAACAACTGGACAAGTGAGATGCGGAAACTCCAGGTAGAGAGAAGGGCAGTACAAAGCACAGCAAGGAGAAAGCATTTGCTTTGGGGAAATGCAAGTCAGTCCAATTGGGCAAGGATCAGTCCTTGACATATTTTGTCCTGCCTCATACACATACTACCTTCTTTCTCTTTTAGAAAGCAAATTAAAATGAAAGTATGTGCTGGTGACTTTAGATGGGTTTTGAATTTACTCAAATAAATGACAAAAATACATCACTTGCAAATGTTAGTACTTACACTCAGTTGGTAGTCACTTATTAACCATAATGACATTTGTGTTTCAGGAACATGTGAGGATCATTGCTCTAGCATAGAAGGTATATGGGAAGAAGGAGAGGGAACAGGGAAAAGTGAGACTTGGATAGGTAGGTTGCGGCCTCACAGTGAAGTCTTGCATGTCAAAAAGATCCCTAAATGTTATAGCTGAGTTTTAAGTTGAAATGGTGTATTTGATAAAATAAGATCTCTAAAAGCAATAGAGTTTATCAATTTTGTTAGAACATTTAAAACATTGTAGTTGTAAACTATAACAAGAAAATGGTGAATAAATATCTTTGGTAAGTAAAACTTTCTTCTCACACCAAATTTTAAGTCGCCTGAATGCAGGACCACTTTTCTCAATGTCTTATAACCTCTCTACACCAGTTTGTGCAGGATTTTGGGCTTCCTAGGTATTCCAAAGATACTCAGAGGCTAAACCCTTTGATCAGGAAAATACAACCACTTGGGGTCATATCATATACATTTATTTTTCTTCAATACATATTTTTTAAACTCTCAAAATAGTTTCGATTTTTACTCTACTTTTTTTTTCTAAAAAAAGGATTTTTGCTTTTGTTTTCTTTCTTTTCTTTTTTTTTTTAGCATTCAAAAAAGACGAGAAAAAAGCCTTGATAATCTTTTCTGAACACTGGGCAGGCAGGAAAAGCAGCACAGTCTATTTTGAACAGCTTCCCTCACTCTTGAGTAATATGAGATGACTATGGTGTCTGTATCCAATGCACAAACTTCTGTCGATTACAGGAATTCATGAGCCCCATTCAAACTCACCAGATGAGTTCAATCAACACAGTGCAAACATTGCATACATAATCTATTAGTTTATCCCAAAGAAACTGAAGCATTGAATTCAACTAGAATGAAGTCATCAGTTTAAAAAAAAAAAAAAAAAGGAAACTGATAAGGCACTGTTTAAAAAAAAAACAAACAAAAAACACTCTAATTTTGTTCCATTTGTGGTGAGAACTAAAAATCATACTTGGACTGTAAACCATTCTATATATCTATAAATATATAAATTTTAAAATATGGATTTGATCATATTGCTGTTCTCAAATAAGGGAATAGGGCAAGAATATAAAATCAGCTGTTCAGGATTCAGAATATTCCCAATGGCTGACAGAAACATGACTTGTTATCCAGAAAAGAAATCTGGCCCAGGATCAAAAACTGGGGAAAAATTCCAGAAAGTCATTGGCCATATAAGCATAAAACATACTGTATCTTCTTTCTGTTTGATTATTTTTTTAAAAAAGAGGTGAACTACTTTGCAAACCTCTCATGGTAACCTGGTTCAAGATCTCAATACCATCTCTTTTCTCTCCTCTTAAATTTCTCTTACCTTTAATAACTACATGAGATTTTCCCCAAATAGGTGTTTCATATACTAAAATTAGAAATAGCAAATTCTGGGCCAGCCCATGGTATGGTAGTGAAGATGACAGGATCCCACATGCTCTGACCAAATGGTTGGAGTCCTGGACCTGCCAGGTACGTGTGTGTGTGTGTATGCATGTGCCTCAAATCCCCAAATAAAAGATAAATGGAGGAAAAGGGATTGCGGCAAGACCATGCCCCATGCGGGGATGATTTTTCACTTTCTCTCTCTGGGAGTGCTTTCTCATTTTCTCTGACTTCTTTCCAGCAAGCACATGCAACTTTTGGGGAAAAAAAAAGAGAGAAAGAAATAGCAATTTCTGATTTTTCTTTTCAGCAGATAATATATATACATATTTACTACCAAATATATACATATATTTATTTAGTAAAATGATATATACTATTGTAACTAAAGCAATTAATTTGTTCCATTTTGTGTTGATGATATAGAAATTCAACATTTGAAGAGGGCCATACCAAAAAAAAAAAAAACAAACCCTTGAAATCATAGCAGTAATCATCAAAATGTTTATAATCTATAGAACACTTACATAAAACAAATACGTTGAGTGCTCGCTTCGGCAGCACATATACTAAAAAAAAACAAATATGTCGATAGACTTTTACTTACTCTGATTTTTGCTCAGAGTAGACAGCACTAGTCATTTACAACATTCTTTCCTTGATCCCAGGCATTGCTTCACAACCCTTCTTGACCCAGAATTTCAGAAAGCTGCTACCAAATTCCAGGAATTAGCATGAGTTGGGCTTATTTATAATTCCTCTGTAACTGCTGCTGTAATATCTCAAAATCTCAAAAGAATACTAGAAGATAAGTTTTATTATTCTGCTCAGTAGAGATGAAGACTACAAGGTGCATAGCGAATGGATGATTAACGAGGTCTGTTTGACTTCAAAGACTATGCTTTCTGCCATGGTTTACTATCTTCCAACCTGCTTCTCTTCCTCTATCTTATTTATGTGAGAAAGTCTAAGTACTCTAGCAATATATTGAATGGAAGTTAAGGGTAGCCTATGGGACTTACATTCTGAGGATTCCTGTTTTTCTTCTTCATTTGCATGTCATCTGTTCTATTTTCTTAACTTTAAGGAAGTTAGCAATGCAAACTCTAGGGGGGAATCTTTTGCCTTTGAGCTTCAGAAGTGACATCAGATAGTGACATCATTCAAATACTCTTACAATCATTAAAACCAAAGTATCAATTATCCCATCTACATGTGGTTACTTTAAAAAGTAGGCTTTCTGTATTATTTGTTTACTAGATAAAGTAAAGCCTGCCCATTCTTTTTTTATTTTTATTTTTTTGAAGAGGTTTTTTGCTATAGGGCGCATGTGCTTACCAGAAAGACAGAGAGAGAGAGACAGAGAGAGAAATTAAGAAATCAACTCCCAGGGGGGAAGGCCATGCTGCGATCCCTTCTTCTTCCATTCTCCACTCAGGATCTTGGAAACGCATGCACACATGCCCAACGTGAGTTTTTTTTTTTTTTTTTTTTAGGGGTTTTTGTTTTAGTGTGTGTGTCCCCCCAGGTTTTTGCTATAGGTCGTGTGCCCTCGCCAGACAGACAGAGACATAGAGACAGAAAACGAGAAATCACCCCCAAGGGAGGATGGCCATGCCACAATCCCTTCTCCTCCATTCTCCTCTCGGGATCTTGGGCACACATACACACATGCCCGGCATGAGTTTTAAGCCACCGGGTCTGGGACGCGAACCATGGTCGACTACATGGGAGTCCAGCAACATAGCCATTATGCCAACTGCTGGTCCCTCCCAATGTGAGTTTTAAGCCACCGGGTCCGGGACTCCAGCTGTGGTCGACTACATGGGAGTCCAGTGACATAGTCATTACGCTAACTGCTGGTCCCATGCCTGGCCATTCTTATAAGAAAATTCCTACAGGCTATATCCTTTTCTTTTCTTTCTTTTCTATTTGCCAGAGAGTGTGTGTGTTCCCCAGAGGGAGACAGAGAGGGAGAGAGAGAGGGACTCTTTAATGGGGCTTGGTCAGGCTGCAATTCCTTTCCCCTCCATTTCTCTACCCTGTCATGAATTGAGGCATACATGTACATGTGCTCCGCTTGATACATAAACTGCTGGGCTGGGGATTTCAACCACTGGGTCAATCATGTGGGATCTGCTTCTCTTAACCAGCAGGCCATGGTGCTAGTCCTATAGCTGTATTCATATATAAGTGATCAGTGCCAGTGTAGCACTTGCTTTTTAAAAATTATTTGCTATGGGGCATGTGCATTCGCCAATGTGATATACAGAGGAAGAGACAGAGAGAAAAAAAGTGAGAAGACACTCCTCCCTCCCCCAAGAAGGATGGCCATGCTGCAGTCCCTTCTTTTTCACTCTTCTCTCTGGATTTTGGGTACATATGCACACTTGCCTGGCATGTTTTTCAAGCTGCTGGTCTTGAACTGTCCAGTAAATGATGTGGAATCCAGTTACCTCAACCACCACACCACCTACTGGTCTGACCAGTCATATACTTTCAATGTGCTGAATTTTTATGTTCATTCAAGTAGTGTAAAGAAAAAGAGTTATACTGTAGTAATTTCTGTGTGTGTGTGTCTAAGTTACACTGCCTCTGCCTCTAAGGGTAGGTGTATAGTTAAGCAGATCATTCTTATAACTCTTTAGAGCTGGACAGAGCCTAAAATAGTAATGGATTTCAGAAGCCATGTGATGGTCATCAAAGCCGCTTACAGTAACAAATACCTAGATGTAATAAATAGCACCCTATTGTATTATGTGCTCCTGTGGATTCTAACCTTATTCTTCCTACTCCATAATTACCTCAATTATATTTCCAACTTCAAAATTATCTCAAAGTACTTTTCAACTGAGTGTACATTGGTGCAAGCCATAGTCTCCTCTCATTAGTGTTGTAAGCCGAAGAAAATAAAATTAATATTTATTGAGCCCTTATGATACCCTGAATACAATATTTTTACTTATGCTTTACATATTTCATCTTGTTTAATCCAGATAAATCTTGAGGATGACATTGTTAGTGACATTTTACAGATGAGTACACTGAGGCGCAGAAGTTACATAATACAATTGGTGAGTGACACATCAGGATTAGTGGGACTCCAAAGCCAGTGCTATTTCTACTATATCATGTTGCCTTGTGAAAAAGACATTGAAATGCAGCAGGCATTTCGTAGCTGCGGTTCACAGGCATTTCAAGGAAGAGAGAATTTAGCAGAGCACAAATATAGCTATACATTTTGATATTCTTTTATTTGCACAGATCTTTACAATAAAAATAGAAATAGAAGTAGCTAAAGTAATAGAAATACATGCAATGAAGTTTGTATTCATTCAAGAGTGATGCTGAAAGCAATTGTAGCCTGAGAGTTCTGTGCAATTAATATTGTATTTCTAAAAGGCTTATGTGGGAAACTGGTATAAAACTGAATGGGGTGCAAAAGAGATTCAACATATGACACAGGTCCCTCATGAATGACAGAGAAACTCTGGATCAGGACCAGGAGTGAGAGGACACCAGGGCTGCTGCTAGGAAAGGTCACCATACACTGAGAGGAAGCTGGTCACCACCACCAAACTCTTGCCACCAGTGGATTGTGAATTATCTGCGATTCCTTTGTGTGTATGTGTAACTGAGTATGAACGTAAATACATACATCTGAACTATGACTAAATTGTACACAGTAAATTCCAAACAGCTGTTTCTGATTTCATGTGCTTTTTTTATAAAGTTTCAAGATGTGGCTCCTCACTTGGAAGGAGAGCTGTTTTTCTTACAAACACAATCTTCATTTGCAGCCACCTCTCTGGGGTCTGTATTTGAGGTTGTAGGTAAGAAATAACCTTTCCACACTGGAATCTTAACAGGCATACTCCTATCTGAGTATGATAATTTTATGAACTCATTGGATGAAGCTCTTTATACATATGAATGTCAATAACAATTATGATAGTATTTGTTTTGCCTTTTTTAAAGAGATTTTTGCTATACGGCATGTGCACTTGCTAGAGAGACAGAGAGATACAGAGAGACAGAAAGCGGGAAATCATCTCCCTCCCTAGGATGGATAACCACGCCACAATCCCTTCTCCTCCATTCTCCTCTTGGGATCTTGGGGCATGCACTCACATGCACACAGGTTGTTTTAAGCCGCCATGTCCAGGATTCAAACCACGGTCGACTATGTGGGAGTCCAGCATTATAACCATTACACATCTGCTGGTCTGTTCAGGATAGACAGTGTTTTTGAGTTTAATATTTGATAGTGTTTAACAAGCTTTTAATCATAATTTTTAATTGACATATAATAGTTGTACTTATTTATGGGGTCCACTGTGGGCTTTGGTACATAAAATGTGTAATGATCGAAATAAGGGTATAAACATACCCACCATTTCAAACAATAAAGTTACTAGCAAGTGTTATTTGATGCTTTTTTTGAATTTTTAATTATATAAATATGGAGTTAATCATTCTAAACTTATTTTTAAAAGTGTATTTTCACAGGTTTTCTCAAAAAGGATTTAAAAACTAGGTCGTTGGAAAAGTGATGACATGTTTTTCTATGTAAAAATGCGTCCTGACTTTTCCGACAACCCAATAAACGGGATGGACGAAAAACACATTTGTGCCCTTTAAGAATGCCAAACTACTATTCTTTTATCTTCATCCTCAGGGGGGTTTGCTCTTATATTTTTGCATGCAAAGAGCTAAACAATTTCATGTTTTACATTTAAAATTTAGCAGTATCATCATAGGCTTATCTTGAAAAACAGGACAGATTTTTTTTTTCCCCAAAGAGAACAGAGCTCTCAAAATGCACTAGATTGTGTCATTCACACTCCCAATAAAATAAATATAATAAGATCTAACTGATTATTTGCACTTTTATTTTGCTAAGTTTACTTAAAATCTCAAAAAAGGTTCTGAAAAGAATATTCAGCTGAAGACGTAATCACAGACACAAATGTTACTTATTTTCTATTGGCAGTAAATTTTCTGGGGGTCAGACAGTGGCACATGGTAAAACACAGTGGCAATCCAGTGTCAAGAGGCTTCTGGTTCAAGTCTGGAGAACTCCCTGAGTGGGCCGGCACACATACACTTGCCCATGATCTGGGGCTGGCTGAAGACAGGGAGTGGATTGTGATGTCAACACCCTGTTGGGGATGCTGCCTTTCTGTCTCTTTCTCCTTCCATTTCTCTAAATAATTGAAAAAATAAACTAACCTAAGAAAAAGAATTCTGGGCTGGCCTTGTAGCCTAGCTGTTAAGGGAGCCAGATCCCACATGGCCTACCACGGTTCTAACTCCTGTCCGGGGACTTGCAAAACAGCCTGGGTGCATGTGGGTGCATACCAATATCAGAACAGGATGGAGAAATGGAGAAGAGGAGACTAAAACATGACTGCTCCATTGGGAAGTGCTCTCTCCCTTTCTCTCTTTGGCTTTCTGTCTCCAGCAAGTGCACACACCCTCTGATAATTAAAAAAAAAAAAAATTCTGTCTTAAAAACTTTGAGGGATTCTTATGCATGCATGTACAATCATTAAATGAAAAGCATTTAAGATTTATAGAACTATAGTCCCAATAGCAATTAAGCTATTATTCTATAGATTTAACAACCTACAATAAAATACATTTATATAGTCTGCCCATATAGACTAAAGAGTTTAATAATAAATAATTGGTATTCAAAAACCTAAATTCTTTACAACTCTTCAAATGACATTTTGTTCCCAAACAGCTCTGAAAGTTATCCAGTGTAAATATTCAGTAAAAATTATAATTATGTAAATACTATATCTTCCTCCTACTCCCAATTTCTTATGAAGAATATCTATTTTTTTCAAAGCACATGGAAAAATGATATTTTTCCACTGTGTAGTCCAGTGATATTTTGGGATTCATAGCTTACTACCCACAGAGAACATTTGGGGATTTTCTGAATTTCTTCCCAAATTCACCATGACTATTTATGATAGTCACCCCCATTTTGAATTATTTTTGCCAAAATGTTCCCTCAAATAAAAATATACCTTTCCTCATGTGAACATTTCGCTTCTACCAGATTTCTGTTAACTTGATTAAAACAATTACTCTAAATTAACAGCTTCCTATGATTACCTATAAATTCCTATATTAAGAAAAACATGTTTTGGGAACAGCAGATGTATAATGGTTATGTTGCTGGGCACCCCCAGAGCCAGTGGCTTAAATCTCACACTGGGTGTGTATGCATATATGCCCAAAATCCCAAGAGGAGAATGGAGGAGATGAGATTGTGATGTCTCCATTCCCAGGGGGTGATTTCTCACTTTCTGTCTCTCTGGCGAGTGTACACACCCTATAGCAAAAATCTCTCTCAAAAGAAAGAAAAAAAGAAACGAATAACAAATTTAGAGAAAGGGTGAATAATATTACTAAACCAAAGTTTCACATCTAGAATCTTCTTTTACTTCTAGGACTACTTTTATAAGATCTTTGGCATAATACCTCTTTTTAATAGGTGAAGACACAATGCTTAAGGCATCTAAGAGTGTGTTTAATGTTACATAACACAAACTATGCTCTATGCTAACATATGACTTTGAATAGTGTGTATTTGTATAAGTTTCGAAGGGTTCAACAAATTTACTCTTTATGTCAGCATCCTGTGGGGAAGTTAACAAACTGGTCCACAGAGGTTGGCATGCAAGTGAGGGTCATAAGGGAGAAGAAAACCCACAAAGTGCAATGATACATTAGCTCAGCCTGTAATCCTGAACTGTGGTCCTCCCCCCAGCCATCCTGAACCCGCTCCTGGCATTTTGACCTAGATGTAACAACCTGACAGTTTGACTTAGCTTACCTGAGCTCCTGACTTTGCCATGGCAACCTGATTCTGACCTTTTGTCTTTCCCAATGTGTTTCCTGCTTTTAGCATCTGCTTTATTTGAGATCCCTTTCTTGGTATTTTTACCCCTGGCGTGGTGAGCTGACCTTCTGACTCCTATAGCTTGAAGATTTGTCTTGGAAATCTTAACCCTGGATTGGACCTTGACCCCAATGAATCAAGACATATTGGTGAAGTTTAAAGAAATAAAAGCCCCCTTCCTTTGGCACTTTGGACTACGTAATAGTAAGCATGTCCACTCACACTACGAACCATGGTTACCACTTACTGTTGAAAGTAATCTCATTGATTCATGAAGGGCAACTTTCTCCCATGTGATTGATTGTTGTGACTGAGAATAGTCACCAGATCAATGTCATCTCCTCTTCTGATAAAAGGCTTTGCTCTACCTTTGCTCTTTATCACTTGAAACAATGAGAGGCTGCTCTCTAATTAGAACATCCTGCTTCTCTATCTCCATTTCTAGCAAAGGTAGAATTTCCATAGGACTGACACTGACAGTGTTATTCACAATTCAGCAACCCACAGGTTATTATTCGCAGCGTCAACACACCATTATAAGCCCGTAAAAAATCACAGCATTATTCTGATACGCCACAATGACCTCCTGGCTGTGTTAACATTTCAGAAGCTGGTTTTGTCATTAGTCATAAAATATCTGTTTGAGTTATTTAAATTTTGAAGAGTGTTCTAATTTATTTCCTCCAACACGGTGCGACATTTTTGAACTGTAAGTAATTTTGACTAATACTGGACACTTCAAAGTTATGTATAAACATGGGAGGCGTATTGTCTCAAGGCATTTTGCCAACTTTATTAACAATATCAATTATGTGGGGGTCACAGAAGGGATTTATCAAGTGTTTCATATGGTAATTTTTTGGTTCAAAAAGAAAGATTTAAAAATATAGTTGAAATGTTCATACTGGATGGCAACAAAATTATCACTTCGCTTCTTTTCTACATCTTCTCAACACAAACATGCATACAAGCAAGTAAAAATAGATTTGGATCAATTTGGAACTGTGCATCCACTGTGTCTTCTGTTAAAGATGATAAATAAACCATGCCCTGTGTTATAATTCATGCAGATACAGCTGTTCTTATGTGGTTGAAATATAGTGACAGCACATCAACTGCATTGAATTGATTCATCAAATAATTCAGCTGAGACAAAAGGAGGGGCTTGAGGCCGAACAGCAATTTAAGTAGTGATAGTGTTTCTATTGGCCCTTCCATTTAATGAACTCATGCCTTTGGATAGGAGCTGAGGTTGTTCTATTTGGTCGGCGTCAGTTTCTAAGCATCTTTGACAATGTAAGTTTTATGTTGTGTTGAACCTGATTCTAGTGTTGACGATCTGTATTACCTATGCAACATGGCCCTGTATATCTAAGTCCACTACTTCAGTTGGTGTGGCCATTTAAGTCAGTGCTAAAAGAAACAGTGCAGGGTGGATTTAGTGAGAAATTATAAATAGGTGCCAATATAGCATTCTTCTAATGTGTTTCTCAAGGTTCATTTGATTATGCACAACTTTTGTCCCCTGTAATGACTTTAGAAACTAACCTTGATTAAGACATAACTCCACCTGGAATATTACAAGTTTTTTTTCTTGAAGGATTTTATGGTCTTAAAAAAATCAGCAAAATATTGATAGAAAGGGAAATGGAGGAAACCCATGAAACTTGTATATTTTAACTCTCATTAGCGTTTTTCAACTGAACAAAGGACAGCTTAAAGAAAAATAAACTTTTGCTTTTTATGTAGTACATGGGCAGATTAATAATAACATACACACACACATACACAGCCCTTCTCAAAGACATTCTCACCAACTACAGGACCTACAAAGATAAAATGATCATCTTCTAGGCTTAAGCCAAACACAGCTTGAGTTTAAGAATACATATCTGACATTTAGATGTGGATTAAACTTTCGGGGTCAATTCTGGGAAAAATAAGCCTTTGTGGGCTGCAGGCCATGAAACCTTATGAATTCCTAGGCCTCCATGAAATTCCCTCTTCCTCAGAGGAAACAACATAGAAGTTTTCTCTTCTCCCAAGAGATCATGGAATGCCATCAAAGCCACTGATTCCCCACAGCTGGAGTTCTAGTCCCTTCCTTTTAAATAACAAGAAAATAAGCTCTAATCAACTGCACCTTTTTAAGGGAAAATAAGATTCTACATGGTTTAGTGCATAGACAGTTTTTTCAGATTTATTAAGTTTTATTTAGAGGATTGTATCAGTCAGGAGAGGACAGCCAAGAGTGTTTGCTATGGTAACAAAATGTCAATAGTTTAAAATGGTAATTTCTTACTCGTAAAACATAGCTTTTTAATTTTTTCCTCCCAGTGGAGGAGGTTGAGAAAATAATAAAAATCACTAAGAAAAAAAATAGGTAAATAAAAGAACAAGTTTTTCTTTTTCTTCTTCTTTTTTTTAAAGTTTTTATTTGATTTTTCTATAGGGCGTGTGTGCTTGCCAGAGAGACAGTGAGAGGGAAAGTGAGAACTCACCCCCCTGGGGGGATGGCCATGCTGTAATCCCTTCTCCATTCTCCTCCTGGGATCTTGGGCATGCACACATATGTGCCTGGTGTGATCTTTCAAGTTGCTGGGGAATTTTTCAAGCCACTGGGTCTGGGACTTGAACTGTGGTTGGTCACATGGGAATCCTGTGCCTTAACCACCATGACACCTACTGGCCCCAAGAACAAGCTTTTCCATTGAAATAAGCTAAAGATAGTGATGAGGAGCTAATCTTATATGTTAGGAGACAAACTATTCTAAAAACATACAATATTACATCAATTGTCCTATCTTTGAACCTAGTAAAAGAATGTGCAAGGTGACTTTGAAAAGTTTGTAGAAAATGGAGGTAAAAGTATGAGTTTGTTTTGGTGCAACAGTTTTTGAATGCACAGGCGGTGTGTTCATAATATACATTTTCCATTAACTTGAAGACCCTTCATGTTATGTTTTACAATCTAGAAGGGATGATCCCTGGGTCACACAGGTATGTGATGAGGGGAAATATTCTAATGACCACAGATGCTATTAAATCATACTGTATGATAAACAGAATTCTATATGAAGTATTCTTTCCTCTTCCTTTTACTTTTTTTTTTTTTTAGTTTTGCCATAGGGCATGTGTAGCCATGCGTGTGTGTGTGTGTGTGTGTGTGTGTGTGTGAGAGAGAGAGAGAGAGAGAGAGAGAGAGAGAGAGAGAGAGAAAGAAATCATCCCCCCCCGCCCCAGGAGGGATGGCCATGCTGAAATATCTTCTACTTCATTCTCCTTTTGGGATTTTGGGCACATAGGCACAGGGAGGCCAAGTCTCTATTTCTTGAACTTGGACCTCAAAGCTGGCCATGTGGGATCCAGCCACTTCAACCATTTCACCATGGACTGACTCTCTTTATAAAGTATTCTGATATAATTAGAATACATGCAATTAGGCTTAATCAGTCCAAGAATGTATTAATCATATGTTCTGACATTACCTATATGCCTCCCTCCTATTATACCCATATATACAAATGCTGAGATTTTAAATAACTACTCAATCCAAATAGAATCTCAAATCCTAAGAGCTGTATAAAAAGTTAGCATCTACTTAGGTTCCAAAGGGCATTAAATTCAAGAATATCCCACAGTTCTCATTTGCTTGAATGTCAAGTGAGTTCTGGTAACTCTGTGATCTCATGCTGACCTTTTGACATTTGGGGTTTTTGGAGTAGAACACAGCTTATATTATCATCTTCCATGAGTTGTTTCAGTTTTTTGAAAAAGATGTTCATATTCTTACAAATCTGTGCTAGAAGAATGCTGATTCTTATTTGGAATGGAATAGAAAATAATAAACTGGTATCAAACTTAGATCATCACCTGCTTTTATAAAAGCCCTCCAAGAACCCTCTGAAAGTTTTTTGATGTGTACATGTATATAAACTTTCCTTATTCTTGAATATTGCTGTGTCCTTGGGGATGTAAAGGTGATTAAGAGCCTGGCCTGATCCTTAGAGATTTCATAGTCAATGGGAGAGAAGGAAATATGAATAAATAACGACAGCACAATGTGACAGTTGCCATGAGAAAGTATCATGAAGTATGAAGTCCTGAGATAGCTCAGAAGAGAGGCAATGAACTGCTTTGGGAGGTCAGGAAAGGACTCAAAGAGAACCAGAGACAAGGATAAGGGGTGACTGTGCATTCAAGGAACATCACATGCAAAGGGGTGACCACATGACAGGGCACATGGTCATGTATGGCAAAAGTGGGGGAAGAGTGGAGAAACTGGAGGGATAGCTGGTAGAAGTGAAACAGTTCCATGTGCCAATCTTTCTGGAGGGGATGGCATAGAATCACTGGGGACTCAAATGGGTAGTATGACCACCAGTGCTGTGCTTTACAGCAAGAGAACTCTGGGAGATGCTTACTCTCTCTGATCCCAAAGCATAACCTACAGAATGAACCAGTTACCTCTAGGGAGTTTTCTTGCACTTAAATTTAGTTATATCTCATATGTGCATACAGCGAAATGGTTGGCCAAAGCATTGGCAAAAGTCACCATTTCAGGATACTATGCCTGAGTGTCACTGTAGGGAGGCAATAGGACATTGAGACTTTCTTTCAGTTAGATAACTGAACATTTTCTATAACCAGAGTTCTTGTTGAACTAGTAACATTGCCTGGTGATGAAGTATGATACATCATTACTGTAGTAATACATTAGTGCCCAGGGCCCTAGCTGCCAAATCAGAAGGCAAACAGTCAAAAGCAAATAAACCAAATAAAACCTACCCATTATGGGTAGGCAAAGACTTTCATCTTTCTAGGCACTCCAAGGGAAAGTAGTCACAGATTTTTTTTTTCCCCCAAGGGGGAGATTTTTGCTATAGGGCGCATGTGCTTGTTGGAGAGACAGAGAGACAGAAAGTGAAAAATCACCCACTGGGGGGAATGGCCATGCTGCAATTCCTTTTCTTCCGTTCTCCTCTTGGGCTCTTGGACACACAAGCACACATGCCCAGCATGAATTTTAAACTGCTGGGTCCAGGACTTGAACCATAGTTGATTTCATTGGAGTCCAGTGATGTAACCATTGTGCCATCTGCTGGTCCCCCACAGATCTTAAATAATAAATAGACATCGCCCCATTCAGGTGAAGTAATGGTGGTGCCTGAGTATCTGCCTTGGAGCAAGATGTAGTTGTCTTCTTCTTCTTTTTTTTTTTTTTCTGAGAGGTTTTTCTATGGGGCGCGTGCACTCGCCAGACAGAAAGAGACATAGAGACAGAAAGCGAGAAATCACCCCCAGCGGGGATGGTCACGCTGCAATCCCTTCTCCTCCATTCTCCTCTCATAATCTTGGGCACGCACACACACGCGCCCGGCGTGAGTTTTAAGCCACCAGGTCCGGGAAGCGAACCGCGGTCGACTACGTGGGAGTCCAGTGACATAGCCATTACGCTAACTGCTGGTTCCCTAGTTGTCTTAATCTGACAAGTGAATGAGTCTTTGGATACCATAGAAGGGGGAAAAAGAAGGTACCATGCTGCTGACAGCTGAAATTTATAAATAACCTGCAGTGAAAACAAATAAAATCATGCCTTCTCCAGCTTTCAGTACCCTCACCAATGTGACAGTTCCTTTTTTTTTTTTTTTAAGTAAACATGACTATGCCTTTTATCCATCATGGCACAGTCATGTGTATGGAAGAATTGAGCATTTTTTTTTCTTCTTGTCACTTTATATAATAATGTTTTTCCATTTTATTTATATCGTACTAGGGCAAAGCTGTTGTCTGATCTGTAATCTATACATCACACCAACACTGTTCTTTATTTCTTCTTGAGTTCTAACAGCTTTATTGGCAACAGCTCTCAATTATCCGCAGGAATGTGAGATTTGGAAGAGCATGAAAAATACACACCACAGTTGGTTTAAAAAAAATCTCATTTAAGTCAATAACTTTAGTTTCTTTCCCAACAAGTATTTTCCAAGAGTTGTAAATAATAGCCCAATGAACTGATGTAAGTTTCTCATTCTTTTGGTTGTTCAGCCCCTTGTTTGGTAAAGGTACTAAGGAGAAGAAAAAAAAGTCAAAGGCAGGCAGGACTGGGAAAGCAGAGAAGCTGCAAAGACTCATTTGAGGGAAAACAAATTTGTATGATAAAGAGTTAACTACCCAGGCAACATTTCCTTGAAGGATTTCTCTGTTACTAGAGAAATGTGATTTTTCATATTAAAAAATACCAGGTCTCCGTTTTCTAAGTAGATAAACTTAAAGTGAAAAGTTATAGAGAGCACGGTTACAAGTATGGGTATTCACATATTCCACTAGAAGGACCTTTCAGGGGACTGTTTGTTTTCTGAATTCTGCTGCTTGTCATGAACTTTACTACTATCCGTTTTTAATAACAACTATGTATCTATATCTATCTATCTATCCATTCGTATTTTCTATTTGCAGAAATTTGTCCTTAGGAAGTGAAGAACATGCTGAGTAGCATTACATTCTTGGGTGCATTACACATTGAGATGAAAGAAGGAGGTAACGGTGTTTGGTGTTTGGTGTTTGATTCCAGACTGCTCCTACTATTCCTGTCCAAGTGTACACAAGTCCACTGTCTCCTAGGTAGAAGCTTTTATTTCCATTCAAATTCTACATAAACTATAAGCCACAAGCCTTAAATTGCATCACTGTTATTTCTTTCCATATTACTTACCTTGACTTAAAAAAAAAAAGACCCTGAATACTTCGTATATGTCTTACAGAGCTTCTAAATTTATAACCTGCAAAAAAAAAGGGGGGGGGATCATTTCCTTTTTTTCAAAGAAGCTCTTTAATACTGTGTCCAAAATATCTAGGGAATTGGAAGGAGAAAAAAGGGGGGGGGAAGGAGGGACGAAAGAAAAAGAGCTAATGGTCAAAATACATCCTTATAATAAAATGAGCTTCTTAATGGATGCTCACTACAGGAATAACATTAATTCAGTATTAGTACTTTCACTGGAAAAATATGAATGTAATTTATCTTTTTAACTGTCAGCTGCATTTCTAAAGCTCTGAAGTCTGTAGCTTCCAGGGGCCTTTTGTCTTTCTGCCATGGCAGGAATATCTTGGACAGCTGTAAGAGCTTTCTAAGCTATCTTTCTCAAAATCCATTAGCTAATTCAAGGAACCTAATTAGAGCTGCCATTTTGATGGAGCATACTGAATGCTCAGTGCAAACTAGTAACACCATCAATGTTTATTAGAAATCACAAAACCCAAAGTGCTCCATTTTCCATGAATATTAATGGGAACACAGCAAACAAAATATTTATTAAAACATATGCTTAATACCATCAAGGTTTACAGACAGATATTGAAAGGGAGAGAGAGACACACTCTTGAATTTGAAGGCATGTGCCCACGGACACACAATGAACCAAGATTTATACTTAAGCAGCATGTAATCATTATTTGCATGCCCCTCCCACTTGTCTCCCTTGGTTTTGCACCCTGGATTCTTCAGCTCACAGCTGGGAGGACAGATGTAAGTCCAGAGAAGGCTGAAGAAAAGGGGTGGAGGGAGTTGTTTTTTTTTTTTCTAAACAGCTGCTGAGTGCCACAAATTTTTGTCAGTGGAGAAATAAGTCTTGCTTCCCTATAAAACCAGCAGCATGGTGACGTCAATACTTTCTACCCTCATGTACATGATGGTGTCACCCAATTAATCCAACTAGGTGTTATCTTATGCACCAGCCCTGGGAGAGTTTTTTTTTTTTTTTTTTTTTGGTGCCAGAGCATGGCTCTAAATCTCCTGTGGCCAAGGCTGGTTGTAAACCTGGGGCTATGCAGATTATCCACAACCTTCTTGCACAGACACAGGCTCCTCCAGAGGCCCCAAAGACACTGTTCTTCATTCTCTTCTCTCAAAAGCAAATGAAAGCATTTGTGAAGTGTTACCTCCAGCAGCCTCTAATCTTCCTCTGAACTATTAACTCCTGTTTCTCTTTTCCTTCTCCTTTTATCAGACTTTGAAAAATACTCATCATCTGTAGTATTCTTTTGTTATATGACATCCTCTCTTTGGGTCTGATGATAACCTGGTTTGTACAGTCGCCATGGCCAAACTGCCCAGCCAACCCTCACTAACCCCTCCAGGACTGGATAACTGAAGAGCAAGCCTCCTTGTGAGTTTCTCTTCCTTGCCTTCCTACCTCGGCAATCTGCTTGCCCATTTCCTTATAAGTTCCTTTCTCCATCCTCTAAACACAGGCCTCTAAGATTCTCTAAACTTTTCTCACCCATATTTTCACTCTTGGCCATACCATTTACTCCTAGTACTTTGATTATTGTATTTATTCTCATGTTAATTTGTTTATTCATCCATCCACTCAACACCTGATACCTGGGACATCTCACCTGAGCCAGGTTCTCAGCAGAGCCTGCCTTGCTTGCATGAGGACACACCTCTACCTGTAACAGCTCACGGGAGCTCCAAGAACCAAACTGGATCCTTGCTCCACAGGTATACCTACATGAACCAACAACATCTGGCACTCAACTTGTCTGGATATAATCTTCTATTTCCGTTAAAATCTACTTTCTCTCCTATTTCCCTGACTTTTGAATAGCTTCTCCATGTTCATCAAAGCTTAAAACATTCAGAGAACAGGCTTCGGAGACAGACTCTCTACATTCAAATCCTAGTTCTGCCACTTCCTGTCTCTCTACTTTGAGGCAGTTATGTAACCTTCATTTCTTTGAAATTAGGATGATAATAGTAACACTGGATAGGGCGATTTTTAAAGATTGAATGTGTTCTTATGTAAAACAGTTAAGACAGTTCCATGTTCACAATGAGGACCTACTATTGGGTCATCTACACATTTTGTATAGAAAAATACGTCATGACTTTTCCAATGGCCTAATATATTATCAGTATTACATTATTTTATATGCTTGTTGGCTTCTTTACTCCCATGCATTCTATTGAGTTATCAAGAAAGTCATGACACATTTTTGCATAGGAAAACAGAAAATATGTCACGGCTTTCCTGATGACCTAATACATTCAAACACTTGTAGTCAATTACCTCCAACACTAATCTAGTTCATTCCTATGCCATGATAACATCATGGCAACTAGTCTCTCTGCTTCTGACTCCACTCTAACCCAGTACCAGGTTAGACTTCCTAAATTACAGCTCTGCTCGCATCAACCCCTGCTCCAACAACTTCTCTGCTCTCTTTCTGTGCCCTGCACCTCCACTCCAGCCTTCTACTCACCTCCCACCAGAGTCTAGTCTTTAGTGGAACTTTTATTATTCTCTGATCTTACCCTCAGTGTGACTTATGCAATACTGATGTCTTTGTCCACACTACCTCTCCCTTTCATCTGCAATTCCCCCCCATTTTAAAAACAATGGGATTAAAATTATATTTGATCTTGTAAAATGACCACTGCCTGTCATCACATTTAGATGGATTTAAAAACCATTGCCCTCTTCAGTGAGTTGGCCTGGTTCTTTTCAGTCTCCTCACTGCCCACTCTCTCCCATGCTCACAAGGCTTTTTTCTCACTTTCCCCGTTCCTTGGAGTCCAAGCTTGTTACATCTTGTGCTTGCTTTTCCCTTTGTCTGAAACACTCTGCTTCACATTTCTCAACACATGTTCTCCCTTGACAGAGGAGCCTTCTCTGGATGTCTTAGCTGCAAACCCTTCAAATCACTCCTTGCTCCATTTAACCTACTTGTTTCCTTTGTAGCACTGGTCACTCTCTAAACTTATATTTATTCATTCTCTGCTTACCTCCTCAAGAATAAAATGTTCTGAGAGTAGAGACTTCTAGATTCTGCTCACAGCTGCTATTCCAATGTCAGAGCCTGTCATGTTAACCAGGGGAAAGACTCTCTACTTTTGAAATCCTCCAAGATTCTTACATCCATTTAGCAAACATGTATTGAGAACTTACTATTCACTCCCAACTGCTCTAGGCCCTGGGAACACAGGGGGAGTAGAAGACACAAGCGTTCCTTAACCACGTGGGCCTTATTTTCTGCAGAGGTCGGGGAGTGAGACAACACACAAACCAATGGAAAAGAGACCACACAGTGGTAAGTGCCACCCAAAACTTAAAGTACTTAAAGTGTGGTGACAATATAGAGATCACATGACTACTTTAGATAGAATAAAGAAAAGTTTCTCTCTTTTGCTCTAAAGTTTGAACTATAAGAAGAAACCACCAAGAAGCATGTCCATAAAGAGCATTCTAGAAAGAGAAAACAGCAAGAGCCAAAGTCTTAAGGAGGGAATGAATGTAATGAACTAAAGAAACAGAAAGAAAGTGTGTGTGGTTGGAGCTTAACACTTAATAAAATGAATAAAATGATAATGATGAGGTCAAATAGATGGGTAAGACAGAGATCATCGGCCTGATGGGACCTGGGACGATATCTGGGTTTTACTCTGAGAGCAACGAGTTAACATCAAGTTGAAAGTCAAGAAGTAACATGATCTAATTTAAATTTCCAGAATACAACTCTGGCTTTCCTGTGGAAGACAGAAGTGTAGGTGAGATGATGGAATGGCCAAGGTAGTGGTCATGAAGATGGAGAGAAACAGAATAATTCAAATACATTTTGTCCCAAGAACAGGCTATTCTGTGAATCTCTCCTGGCAGAAAGTAGTCTTTTCTACTTGGAATCTCCACAGTATGTTATACTTACATTATAGACCTTACCTTCCTCTCCATGGCATTGTGATCATTCGTATCTCTTATATATTTTAAATGATTGCCTATACTCTTCTGGTGGCAACTACTGATGAGAAGTTTATCATTTGTGTGACTTCTGTAGAACTTAGTACAGTATCCTCACCTTGATATGTTCAATCAACAAGTTTTTGTGGGAGATGAAAACAGACAGTAATTTAAGAAAGTAAACAATGAATGAGAGTGGGAAGGAAAAGAAAGAAAAGATGGCGTATTTAAGGATGAGGTCAGGTATATGTTGGGGTTAAGGAGCACACCTGGGAGAGGGTGCAGGACCACAACCACTCAATAACACCTTCAGCTATTACTGGAGAATGCTTTCCTTTCTCTAATTGTCTTTTCATAGGTGCCTAAGCTGTGCACAAGTACATAGTTAATGATTATGTGCAAGCTACTCTACCATTTCCACACATTGCACAGATAGTTCACCATTTGAAGGAACTTCTACAACTTTTTGAAGTTCTCTCCACTGCAGCACATCCTCATGACTTCCTGTTTTTAGCCAGCAATTGCTGTAGTAGCATCATGGTGCCATAAGCTCTCATAAGAATTATCTAGCCAAGCTGTAATGTGTTTAGCTTATTAATGCTCATGGAATACGTGCAAGCTGAAAAGGTGTTATTGGAAACCTTTCCATGCTATTTCATGTTAAATATAGCATACATGCTTCTAGATGAAACTGTCCAGAAACCAAGAGAACATCCAAGCTCGTATGCTTTAAAGAAAGCAGACTAGCACCATTTGCTGACCTTTAGGTTTGAATTAAATTTAGCTCCTCATTCTCATTAGAATCTAACTGCCAAATAGCACTCTATTCTGATTAATAAAGTTTTCTAATAAGCATATCACTTTCTAGCACTCTGCCGAGGTAGCTAAAATCTTGAGTGGGAATGAAGGGAGAACTGCCAAATGGAAGTATTATATTCAATACTCAGTAAAATCAAAATCATTCTCTTTATTATTAATTCTAGCCCAGCTCTGGGTAAAAGAGAATTATGTTAGCAATGAGGAATACTCACTGCCTACAAAATCAATCCAACAGAAGTCTTGGAAAACCATGAAAACCTATTGAATCTGATGTTCCAGCTTAATTTAGAATGAAAAAAAATCCTACATTTTGAAGGGTACTGATTAATATTTTCAAGAGAAACTGGATGGGTCTAGTAAAGGGACTTACAGACTAGGGCAGAAGGACACAGACAGGTTTTGCGGATAATTTGGGAGACCTTAGCACCTAGCCATTGCCTCAAGGCCAATATAAGAAACTCAATTTTAGTTTAGTTCAAGACTGTGATCTCTATTAAAGCACAGATGGTGCTACATGTAAGTTACTGTTTTCTGGACAAATCATGATACCAAGAGGGAAAGCTGCAGGATGTGAGGATCACGAGGAGATTGGATGAAGGGGAGTGGTGCTTCCTCAACAAAACCTCTCCTTGTCCTTTGTTCCTGTCTAGGTCTAGCCCTGGGTTAGAATGCTAATGGTACAAAAGACCAATCAATTGGCACCAAAAACAAATTTACTGAGTGCTACTCTGTCCACAGAATGTTGGCCTGTGTTCCAAGGTGCAAGAAGAAAATTATGCTATTTCCTTCAAAAAAACCAAGAAGCCTTCTCTATGGATATGATTTCCCTTTTTATCTATTTCATGAGCACTCTCACCTTGCACACACACTCATAGTTCAACTATGGTAATGCAGGATGATAAACTGGATATTTGTTTCCCATATTGTAGTGCTCTGTATGAAAATCCAAGGGACTATCAAAATCAAGTTCCTTCCTTTTGACTTCCCTAGACACAAGAGTAAGACAAGAAGGCTAAAACTGTATGTATATATGTAGATATATACATAGATATATTTTTTTCGACAAGAGTCCAACAGCAAGACGTCTGTTTACCTCTCAAATGCTTTTCAGCTGTAGCCATTTTATTGCTTTTGTTAAAACCAATGTCTCCAATTTCTTCACTGGAGATGTTTAGACATATTCTACAACAGCACACTTCAGGGCAACTGAACATTAAAAGAGGATTTGTACAGTTGAGGTATGACTCAAATTTTGTAGGAGACAGCGGCTAGAATGGCAAAGGGAGGGAATCCATAAAAGATTCAGGAGTAAAGCTTCTGCACACATCCTCTCATTGGTACCAAAGAGAATATTCACAGAGTTGCTGTAAAAATATACAAGCCAGGTTCAGAGTTGGTGTGCTTATCCGCTCGTAAAATATGTTGGATAACTAATTACATAATAATCAGAAGCATATTCCATGTTGTATAAAGAAGGAAATGCAATTCAAGTGCAAAAGCAAACATTTGCAGAGTTCAGGACTGAGTCCTACATCAGGGCTTCACATGAAGGCTTGCAATCCTGCAATCTGAACAGCTCAAAGCCAGGCTGGTAGTTACTGAATTTTGTTTGAAGTGTATCTTCACAAAGAATCAATTTGGAATCTTCCCACAAATACAAAGAAATGTGAAAACACTATCACCATAGACAAGTAACAGATGTTTTCACTATGCCATGGGAGTATGCAAAGTGAAAGGTCAATGTTTTTAAGAAAGAAAAGTTAATGCTGTCACCATTAAAAATCATGAAACAAATCACATGATTAGATGAACTTTTTAACAGGTCATATTACTGCTAATGAGTTTGAGAAATGATTCCTGTGTCTTATAGAGAGACAGAAATGGTTTGTTTGGGAAATAATATTTTCAAAGTTGTTCACACACTATAACTCTAATAAGAGGATAATGTAAAAGTCACCCATGGTAAACAAAACAAAAGGACCATAGTCAAGATCATACGGCATGGTAATAATCATGCCATGCATATTCATATTTAAACCCACAGGAACTCCAATAGATGCTGCATCAGAACTTTCCATTTCATATTCACCGCTACAGTTTAGGGCTTGGAAGAACAATAGGCTTTGCTCAGAAATTCATACATTAAGGATGGTGACTGAAAACAAATGGAGTGAGAAGCCTACTTAATGTGGTTTTCACTGGTGATTCTTTTAAGAAAAAAAATTTTTTTTTAAAGGAAACCTCAACATTCTACCTAATGCAATTGTCAGAAAAACGTTAAATAAAGTCATTTGCAGTCAAAACGAACTAATTGGAGGTCTGCCTAGGTGCACTGGTGGCTCACCCTACATGTGTTCCAACAATGTGTAGTCTGGCTAAAGAGATAGCTAATTGACAATTGTTCCTTCCACTGCTTGTCCATTAGGATAAATCCAGCTGGTGGACACTAAACCTTTCAGAGACAAAGGACTGCATTAATTTTGTACTTCTAGAGCATTTAATAAATCTGACACTGGTGGTTTTCTTCATTTTCAACCACTTGGCAGCTACTGTGATCACAAGTTTCAGAGAATCTATTTTCCTGTGTAAAATTAACAGCAATAACACAAGCTAAATGGAATATGACCAAATCATAGAACTCGGCATATCATGGAGTTTCAAAAGGAGTCCTGAAAGTTTATTGGAGAGGACTTGCATTATAAGCATAAATTCAAAATGTTTCTCTGAATCAGAGGCTTTCATTGACTATCAAAACAAATATGATGCCCACTTCATTTGTAGAAGCAAACAGTAGGCCTATCACCAAAGAGCAGCCTTGTGTAGTCAACACTTCTCACGTTAAATGCTCAAGACTTTTTCTTTCTTAGACTGACATTTGTACTGAATCAAGTATGTTCTCCATAATTTTTCTTTTCTAATGGCTTTTCCTCCCTATATGTATTTGCAGGGGGAAGAAAAGCAAAGGGCAGCAAAACCAGCCTTAAGTGCTTGGCAAATGATCTTCCTGAATCTGGACCTCATAAATCCTATAAAACGTTATATTTCAACAATAGGCTGGAAAAGCCTTTCTCTCTGCAATGATGAAGCCCAGCTTCAAAATTTATAGTTTCATTTTAGAAATGGACTATAAAAAGAGACTGACTTAGCTGTCTATCAACTAAGCCTGACAATAGCAAATAAAGTGTGAGCTTTCAATGTCAAATATATATTTAATATTAAAATTCCCAGATTAAACACTGCAAAGGGGTTTCCTTTGCAACACATCCTGATGGGAATGGTGATAGATGGAGCCTGGGTTGTCATAGCAATGTGACATTTCTTTCCCT
>NW_006159536.1:3188942-3193917 GCF_000334495.1 Tupaia belangeri chinensis
CTTTCCCTATGTACTGTGAAGGTCTTATTTGTCTAACACTGCCTATGCAAAGGGATGCTATTCTATTAGGGGCAAGGGTGGGCCAATTAAAATAAGATCCCAAAAGATATGGCTTTGCTCAGTGCATAAAAGACCCGGGTGTGCAATCACTCATTTTTTGTCAAGAGTGGTATAAAACCTGCATCTAAATATGTCTTGACAAAAGCACGTAGCTTTGTTGAGGGAGGAAACAGAGGTTGATTCTTAAAACTATTCCTCCTGGTGATGGATCAGAACTGAGTAACTTGGAAAAGGCATGCATTTCTTTTAAAATTTTTGACCTCACTAGTAAGCAAAGACGTTCAAAGTAAAATGATATGGTTCCATATTCACCCAACTGGTGAAGGTTTAAGGGAAGGAAAGTGATAATACTCAATGTTGTCTGGAATAGGATAAAATGAGTTCTCTTCTAAATTGCTGTGGAAGAATTATTTGTTTCAATTTTTCTAGGTAATTGTTGGCAATATGTTTCAAACTCTTGATGCACCATTTCCATTCTAGGACTCTTAAGGAAATAATCTAAGATAGATAGTGAAATGTTCTATAAAGACACTTATCAGAGGGTAACTTACAGCATGAAAAATTTAAAGCACCCTAAAAGTCTAGCATTAAGGGAAAGATTACATAAATTATGGTGCAGTTATACGGGAATGTCTTATGCAACCATTAAAAGCTATAGTTTGGGGCTAGCAGGTGGCACAGTGGTTAAGGTGCTGAATTCCCACATTGCTGATTGTGGCTCAAGTCCTGGTCCTGGTGGATTAAAAATCATACTGAGTGTGTGCCCAAAAATCCCAAGAGGAGAATGGAGGACAAGGGACTGAAGTGTTGGCATTTTCCCCTTGGGGGTGATTTCTCACTTTCCCTCTCTCTGCCTCTGGAAAGCACATGTACCCTATGGGAAAAACCTTTAAAAAAAAAAAAAAAGAAAGGAAAAAAAAGGACTGGTAGTTTTGAAAAAATTAATTGGCACAGGAAAAAAAATCACAATATAATGGTAAGAAGAGAGCAAAATTGACAAATACATATAAATACAGAGTCTTCAAAAAGTTCAGATAAATGCATATTATAAAAATAACTATGTATGAATTTCACTTTTTTTGCACCAGTGTAGGTCCATACTTTAAGAGCATTTTTCATGAAGTACCCTCATATTATGAGTGTGAGTACTATATATGCACATATGAATGTCATATTTTACATACAGTGATATATACAAAGGAAAAACCTGGGTGAAAATATCTAAAATGACAAGAGTAGCTAGCTCTGAATTGTGGGATCATTTATAATTTGATTTTCTTTTTCTGTTTAACGTATGCTTATTCAATTAAACATAAAATTGTCAGAGAAAATAAATGTATATATTTAAATAACAAAAATATAAAAAGGAGGTGGAGAGCATTGGAGCTAGAACTAACCAGACCAATGTAGAAACTTAGTTGTTATTAATTGAGTTTTTATTTTATTTAATTTTTTAAAAATTTGCATGGGCTCACTGGTTGGGAGCAGAGGGAGAGAGAGAGAGAGAGAGAGTGAGAAAGTCCCCCCTCTACTTTAGTCCCTTTTCTTCCATAGTTTTGAGAAAGATTTCTCTTTTTTCAGATTTAGAGTCCTCGTCTTTCAACATTACCAGGTGATAAAGATGAAGTGGGAATATGTATGTAAAATTGTTTTGTAACCTCTAAGAAAGTTACCAATATTAATTAATTTAACTTTTTTCTAAAATAATCATTTATTTATTCAATTCCATTTGTTATGATTACTATTATTATTATTTTGATTTCACTAGCAGGAGACAGAAAGAGAGAGAGGGCAAGTGACAAAGTAAGCTGACAGATCTGGGCCTTGGACAGTCAGCCATGTAGTGGGAGCAGAGGGAGAGAGAGAGAGAGAGAGTGAGAAAGTCCCCCCTCTACTTTAGTCCCTTTTCTTCCATAGTTTTGAGAAAGATTTCTCTTTTTTCAGATTTAGAGTCCTCGTCTTTCAACATTACCAGGTGATAAAGATGAAGTGGGAATATGTATGTAAAATTGTTTTGTAACCTCTAAGAAAGTTACCAATATTAATTAATTTAACTTTTTTCTAAAATAATCATTTATTTATTCAATTCCATTTGTTATGATTACTATTATTATTATTTTGATTTCACTAGCAGGAGACAGAAAGAGAGAGAGGGCAAGTGACAAAGTAAGCTGACAGATCTGGGCCTTGGACAGTCAGCCATGTAGGAATCTAGTGCCTTTAACCACCAGGTCAGCTGCCGGTCCTTTAATTACTTTAAATTTAACATATTAAGAAAGTTTTACTTGAGGAATGTAATTGAGGTTGAAGACTGAGCTTACAAAAGTATAATTTGGTATTATGTGTGTAGGGGGGCATTTAAATATAACAAAGAAAAGGCTATCACTCTACTCATAAGAAGATGGGCTGAATTGGAAACTTAAAAACAGAAAAGCGAATCTCATATGGGGAAACCTATAGAAAAGAAACATTTCAGTTAGTGCATGCCACCTTTCTGCAGATTTTTATTTCGGCCCCTTCTAGCAATGTAAGATATCACTCACATTAATGAGTAAACGTGCCCTATTGCCAGGCAGCAGAAAACCAGTAGCGTATAAACAATTCGGTATTGTAAAATCCTCTAATGGAGCTTAATAAGGGAGCTAACATTTAGACACAACAGGGCTGAGACGAGATGTGACAGCTACCATAACACAGAATCTCATTACTTTGTTGGTCGTTAGAGTCATAAATAGAATTTTAAGTTTGTTTGTATTTTTCATAACTGATCCATGAAAAATTAACCTGTGATTTGAAAGGCAGAATATAGCAATGGGTAGTCTGCTAAATTTATCAAAGCAGGACTCTCTTTATCAATGGGAAAAGAGAATTTTTGAGGTCTGCAATTGAATATTATCTTGGCAGATAATTATAGTGGAAAACTATATGGGGACTACAATTGTGGAAGTCTTATTAACTCAGACCTCTCTTTACTGAGCTTCTTTTTTTATTTTTTTATTTTGTGGAGAGGTTTTTGCTATAGGGCGCATGTGCTTGCCAGAAAGACAGAGAGAGACAGAGAGACAAAAAGTGAGAAATCACCCCCCAGGGGGGATGGCCATGCCGCAATCCCTTCTCCTCCATTCTCCTCTCGGGATCTTGGGCACACACGCACACTCGCCCAGTGTGAGTTTAAGCCACCAGGTCCAGGACTCGAACTGCGATCGACTACATGGGAGTCCAGCAACACAGCCATTACTCTAACTGCTGGTCCCTTTATTGAGCTTCTTAACATGCTGCAAACAGTTGTAAAATTGCCAAGCTTCTCGGTATAATAGGCCACTTCAACTTTCATTTTTGGTCATTCTCTTTTTTCCTTTCCTTTTCTTTTTAAACTTGTTTGGTCACCAGTTGCCATTCCTTCTGTAAGCCAAGTGACTACTCATTTCTCTATTTCTATGTACAGTTTTCTTGTATACAGTTTCCTAAACTCTCATTTGTTTCCCTTCTTTTAGAACCACAATGTCCTAAGACTGAAATTAATATCTAAACCCCACCTTTGCCCCTGTTATATACCCAAGGTTGATGACAACAGAGTTTTAAATTGTGTTCTACAGAGCCTGAGAACTATGAGGACCATTTCTGGGCATCTGGTCTTATCGTAATTGGCTTCTGTTTTGATGAATTAAGCATCAGATGAGTTTTAAGAATAAGGATTTATTGGGAACCAGCAGTTAGCGTAATGGCTATGTCGCTGGACTCCCACATAGTCGACCGTGGTTCGCGTCCCGGACCTGTTGGCTTAAAAACTCATGCCGGGCGAGTATGTATGCATGCCCAAGATCCCAAGAGGAGAATGGAGGAGAAGGGATTGTGGTGTGACCATCCCCCCTGGGGGGTGATTTCTCGCTTTCTGTCTCTATGTCTCTCTGTCTGTCTGGCGAGCGCACGCGCCCCATAGTGAAAACCTCTCAAAAAAAAAAAAAAGAATAAGGATTTATTATTTTTTGATCATGTAAGTCTTGAGAAGTAAAGACAGAGAAATAAAAAAAAATTTCAGTTCACCTTTATAATAGGAGTTATTATTAATATGTTATCTATTATACAGAATCACATATGTATAAAATATTATTTATTGTCAAAAAGCCCTATGCACTCTAAAAATAAAACTTCGCTATGTCAATAAAGAAAAAATATTCTATATTATTTTACTAAGTTTTGAGACAGCAAATGTCTTGGTTCTAATCTCAAGAAAACTAGGACAACTTTGAAAAGTATTAAAGAGAAAGGGCACTTGTATGGAGGATGTGCAAATCCAGGGAAGGTTTTGTTTTTCTTTTTAACTTCCCATGACTCCATTAGTTGAGTAGACAACTCAACTGTACACAGTTTACATATCCTGTGTTACCTTCAGAGAATAACAATATGCATTAATCTATTTCCACCTTTCAAAAACCAGCACAGGAAGAAGAACTCTAATTCCAAGACTGTAAAAGCATTGCTGGCTAGCGGGAAGCCCAGCTAAACAGAAGAGCCCTTAAATGCACAGAGTGGGGACAGAGACAGTCTCCTTTTCATTCCAAGTAAGCTGGATGACAGTCCCCCTTCTCTATGAATGTGTATCCCTGGGTTAGTGATGCTTTTGTAAAGATGGTTTGACAACAATGGAGCGTCTCCTGCTTGCTAAACAAAAAGTGACAACTCCATTTGAAAGCTGTCCCTAGATGTGTTTTATGTGCAGAAATTATCTGTGACAGTCCTGATCAAGAGTTTTGTGTCATGTGACATGTAGCCAGATGCTACAATAGGATGATAGGATAGGTTACTTTGACTGTTAATCGCTTTATCAAATTAAGGGATAGGTATTCTCTAGTGAGTTTCTCCTGTTTATATATTTTTTAACTTAGAAAAATAAAGAAGAGTTTTCAGTGATATA
>NW_006159536.1:3204128-3230346 GCF_000334495.1 Tupaia belangeri chinensis
TATATATATATATATTTAAAAACAACCTTTAAGTGGAAAAATACATGGATATAGAAAAAGAGATAAGGATCTATCAACATGAAGATAGAACTTTATCTACATAAAACTGAATGGAAAATTATAAAGCATGTGTCTATCTCCGTATCCTCTGTGGAAAAATACATGGATATAGAAAAAGAGATAAGGATCTATCAACATGAAGATAGAACTTTATCTACATAAAACTGAATGGAAAATTATAAAGCATGTGTCTATCTCCGTATCCACAGAAAAACCTGGGAAACCTTACCCTGAGACTTTTTAGGTCATTCTTTATATTTTGAACCTACTTTAATAACAAACTTGAACATGTATTCACCTACAAAGACAAAAATGAACATTTCCTGTCTCTGAATTAAAGGGTAGGAGCAAAGACATAACTTACAACATGTCAAATGTCAGACTTTGAGGATCAATTCTCCCTTCTGATGTCAAAGGCATATCATTCCTGGGCTTGAAAAACCACAACAAATATTGTTTTAAAGAATACTTTCATAACCCATCTGTCTATAATAGGCCAGGGTACTATTTAGGTTTCCCTATGATTCTAACATAAACTCCACATAATTTTTCATATTGAATATAGACCTAAACATTACTTTCTCTGTCTTATCCCACAAAAAAATCCACTAAACTCCTAAAGTTTAGGGCCACATGTGTTTGAAACTTCCTTTCATTTTATAAATTTTTAGATTCTAGGCCAGAGGTCCAAGTGGGTACAAGTTTGCCCTGGAAATAAATACTGATAATGACCTTCCTATAAATCTTTATTTCATAATCCTTGCCACTCCTTTAAAGGTTTTCGTATCATTATTGAATGAAAAAGATGCTCTTTAATCTTTTCTAAAGGAGCATTTCTGCAAACACAAAGTTTATAGTGGCATAATTACGAATTTTGATATTAAATTGGAGTGAGAGAAAGATCACAGCTAAAAGTTTTTCACAAATATTTTAACTCAGATTCTCAATATCCAAGTCCAGGACCACCTGAATGGATAAAAGAGACTTCTGATATCAGAGTTTAGAGAGATTTTGGACAAATATCCGAATTCCTGAAATCTGAGGTTAGGGTTAAAAGCATGGGTGGGCAGAATGAGTTTGAGAATGACTCTGTGGTTAACAAAGAAGTTTGAAAAAAATATGAAGGCAGTCAGAAAAATAAAGCTCAGTAGGAAGTAAGGGGCGGTAAAAGAAAGGATGACATTAAAGAGTTATTTTTTATTTAATTGTTAATGCTACTTTAAAGAGGAATAAGAAAGAATAAGCCACAGCTAGGATGGGAGGCTGTGGCATAACAACAGCACCAGAGAAAAGGCAGGGCAACCTGAACTCCTATTTTGCTTCCATTAAAGAATTGTAGAACCATATAATTTGGGAGCTAGAAGGAAATGCTGAGATCACTTAGTTCTATTGGTCTTTGTAGATGATGAAAGATGCACAGGGACATTAAGTGACTCGCCTGACATCTCCATCAAGGAAAAGCAGAAGACCGTCATAAAAGAAAAGGTTGATGGAATTGGCGGGGAGAGAGAACATCCAGGTTCCAACTTTCAAGCATGTTGGTTGCTGGTACTTACAAATGACAGGACTAAAAGAGCTGGAAGGTGTGCCCACAGATGCACAGACAGTATCGCTGAGAAATTACAGATAATAAGAGACATGCCCTAATACTGGAAGCCAGCACGTGATGGTCAATAAATGAGGTAAGCAAATTCTAGAAAAACTAGAGGACAATAAGATCATGCTATTTCAAGCTAAATTCTCTGGACTGTAACTGTAGAGATCGTTAGAGATCACCAACAGGAGTCAGTGACAAATATTAGGTGTAGGAAAGATCCACAGGAATGTAACTGCCAAGAAGAGCCTTTTCTCTTGGTGTACCAACTAGACGAGGCTGACTGTAGCTTTTATGATTTTTTTTTTAAATTTTAGTTTTTGCTATAAGGCAAGTGTGCTCACCAGAGAGAGACACAGAAGGAGAGAGGAAGTGAGAAGTTAATCCTAGGGGGAGATGGCCATGCCACAGTCCCTTTTCCTTCTGTCTCCTCTCAGGTGTTTGGGCACACATGCACATGTGTCCTGCATGATTTCTAAGTTGCTGGGTCTGGAACTCCAACCACACAGCCAATCATGAGGGATCCAGTGCCTTAACCCCCACACCACCTGTTGGCCCCAACTGTAGCTTTTGAACAGTATATATGAGCTTCTATGTACTTAGGAAGGTTTCCAAACTTTATTTATTTATTTTTTTTTTTGAGAGTTTTTTTTGCTATGGGGCGCGTGCGCTCGCCAGACAGACAGAGAGAGACAGAGAGACAGAAAGCGAGAAATCACCCCCCAGGGAGGATGGTCACGCCGCAATCCCTTCTCCTCCATTCTCCTCTCGGGATCTTGGGCACGCATGCACACATGCCCAGCGTGAGTTTAAGCCATAGGGTCCGGGACTCGAACCACGGTTGACTACATGGGAGTCCAGCGACATAGCCATTATGCTAACTGCTGGTTCCCAAGGAATGTTTCCAACTTTTGAAATAGAGACTAGATGGGAAAAACAGTGACCTATTGTGCCTTCAGATACCTTTCATCCAGGGATACTTGAGTAGGAGGTGCTTCCTGACAGAACAGAATAGGATATATGGTCTTCAGTTTCATGTAATTTATTTTTGTCTATTTAGTTATTTTGCCAGAGGGTACATGTGCTCACCAGAGAGAGACAGAGAGAAAGGGAGAAAGCACTCCACAATAGAGCATGGTCATACTGCAACCCTTCTCCCCATTTCTCTATCCTGTAGGTATCCAGGGCACACACACACTAATCCACCCCACATGTTTCAAAACCACTGGGACTCAGATTGGAACCACAGTTGGCTATGTGGGATCTAGCTCACTTAACAACTAGGCTACTCACTGGCCCCAAAGCTGTGTCATCTTGAAGTGGTACAGCTAAAGGTGGAATTACTTGAACCCCTTCACTCAGTACATATTTACTGAGTACCCAGTGCTTTAAGGACTGTGCTAGGATTAGAAATAGTGTATGATGTCTGCTTCAAGATCTGATAGAAGAAACAAACAAGTAACAGTCAATTCCAATCCACTGTAAGCTTTCTGTGGTAGAAGTCACACAAAAACGCTTAGAGAGGATCACCAAGAGGAGGTATGTCTGAATACAATTCTGAATAACTCAAAGGGCTTAACCCAGAGAAAAACAGACATGGGAAAAAATAGCACCATGGTCAGTTAGAACAAATGATCTCAAGTCATGCTGCTAAGGTTAGGATCCTTAGACAACTGAGAGGATGGCAAGAAGAGAGACAAAGAGAAATTCATTGGAGAGTATTAGCTTAAGGAAGCACATATGGGCACCGGGCAACATTCCCCAGTGCAGCTGCTACAGCACTCCACACAGAGCTGTGTCTAGATAGTGCTGCACACCACAGGGAAAGCATGAGGGATGTCAGACTCAATGATGAGATGCCTCAGATGCTCATTGGGAAATGTAGTACATAGTTATGAAAACCGATGCTACCATTTCCCCTGGATTGATTTGGGAAGGAATCCTGGTATGTGGTTAAGGGAGGCAGAAATCTCAAGAAGGAATAATAGGTATTTTTTTTTTCAAGTAAAATTAGTAGAAATTAAGGCAAGATAGCATAATTCATAGCCCTTTTGACATGTGATTTCTGAGCAAAAAAAAAAAGGTTGATTCTGGCTTGGACATGTAGGTAGATGACAGTGCTCTATAGTCAATTGTCACAGGGATAAACCAGCAACAGTAGCAGGCAAGAAAGGGTTGTGGGGCCAGCCAGTGGAGTTGTAACTAAGGTGCTGGACTCCCATATGACCAACCACGGTTTGAGTCCCAGGCCTGGAGGCTTCAAAATCATGCCTGGTGTGTGTGCATGTGTGCCAAAAAATCCCAAGAGAAGAGATTGTGGCATAGTCATCCCTCCCTGGGTGGGGGATGATTTCTCATTGTCCCTCTCACTGTCTCTCTTTCTCTGGTGAGCACACATGCCTTATGGCAAAAACTCTAAAATTTTTTTTAAAAGGCTTGTAATTATAAGTGAGAATTAATAAACTGAGGACCATGTCTGTCATAATAGCAGCTTCTAGAGACATGGCCTCCTGAGAAGATGATCAGCTTCCTGAGGATAAGAGTGTAACTCAAGAAAAGAGATACTTTGCTCTAAGATACCACTGTTTACCATCCCTGGCTAGACTAGTAAAATACAACTGGTAAAGGAGAGGACTATAATTAAACGAGACTCACATCGATGTTATACTATTGTCATTAGTCGCATATGTGCCCAAGTTAGTAGTCAAACCTTTACATGGAGAGTCTGTAGGAGGTCCATATCTGATGACTAGACTCCATTATCCTATATCTGAGGTGGGAAGAAGCCTTTTAAACTCGGTTAGATCATTGGGTTTGCATTCATCCTAGGCAAACAAGGAAAGATCTAGGGTGAAATCTTGGGCTGGTCTAGCTCAGTCCATCACTATGCGATGGAAAAGGTATGGCTCACAATTTTTCTGTTCCTGGAATGGGTTCTACTTCTCTTGTTTTCACCCTAATCTGTAAACTACACAAGGGAAGGGACAGTGGTGCTTGTTTATTGCAATTTGTGGTTTAGCATAAAAGAAGTTTTCTGTAGGATGGGCTCTGCAGCCTAGTAGTTGAGGGAGTGTGATCCCACATGACCAACACCGTTTGAGTGCTGGCCTCAGTAACCTCGCCAGGAGCATGTGATCCTAGGGTCCTCTAGGGATGGAGACATAGAGGAGAGGAGAGTGATTTAGCCACATCCCGTTAGGGGGCCCTTTCTCTCTCTATTTATGTCTCTCTGGTGGGCATACATAGCCTTCTTTTAATTAAAAAAAAAAAAAGAAAAAAGAAAAGAAAGAAAAAGTTTTCTACTGCAGGATTGACTTTAAAATGAAAGAATCCAGCCAGCAGGTGGCATAGTAGTTAAGGCACTGGACTCCCACATAGTTGACCGGAGTTTGAGTCCTAGACCTGGAACCTTGAAACTCAGGCTGGGCGTGTGTGTCCAAAATCTCGAGAGGAGAATTCAGGAAAAGGGATTGCAGTGTGGCCATCCCCTCTGTGGGGGGATTTCACTTTTTCTGTCTCTCTCTTTTCCTCTGGTAAGCACACACATCCTACAGCAAAATTTCTTTAAAAAAAATAAGGAAAGAAAGGGTCTTCCCATTACTCTAGACTGCAGTATTGGGAAAACCTAAGAAGAACAGAATCGTCCATCACTATTGAGACTATGTTGAAGTGATTCCAGGCCTGTCCAATATTGTAGTGAATAGACACATGAGATATTGAACTTGAAATGTAGGCAGTCCAAATTGAGATGTGCAAAATATGCACCAGATTTTGAAGATCAGGTATGAACAAAAATGAATGTATGATAGGCCTCCAGTAATTGTTTTTAATATATTTTTCATATATATTGGCTTAAATAAAATATAGTTTATATAAATAAATTTAAATTAATTCAACTTTTAAATATATTTTAAAGTTAATTCAACTTTTAAAAATTAGGCTATTAGAGATTTTGTGGTTGGTGCTATATTTCTATTGGTTAGACTTTCTCCAAGGATAAACAGACCCACTGTTGTGACACCAAGCTTGGTAGGATGACTCTGTTCTACATTTTGAGTGTTTTTTACGTAGAGGAAAGTCTCATTAATTGAGAACATTATCCTATGTATTACAATTCAGTGGCATTTCATGTAATTAATAAATACACTGATCTGCCTAAGCCTTACAGGAAAAAAAAAAAAACAATTGTTTTCTCTGTTTTTGCTAAGATACAAATGGTTCTTGTGGTTTCAGCTGCTCTGTTCTTCAAAAAATATCTAATAATTTAATCTAAAACACTGACATTCAAATAAGACTATCCAAAAGATATATTCTAGAAATCTTTGTGCCTATTTAAGACCAAGATCCATGAGGATGATATTTTTTACCAGAAAAATGAAGGCAGTATTTAGTTTAAATAATACCAAGACACTAATATGAGGGTGAAGTACTTCACTTTAATGTAATTGGCTTTAAATCAAATGATAAAATAAATAGAGCCATTGAGAGTCTCAGTTGAATGGGGTGTGGTGAGAACAATGGATTACTTATTGATAAAACTTCTCTTGGCAGGTTTGTAGCAGTAAGTACTTGAAACAAATTAAAATTTATGCCTATTCAACTATGGAACACAACACTTTGCTGAGGTACAAGAGCCCTCTCCAAGTGCTGCAAGATGTGAAAGCAGGGACACTGATGCAGACGGCATTTACAACACAAATAAGACCCAAAAACCAAACAAAAATTGCACTCTCTTTTACAGGAAACCAAACTAACTGCACCAGAATCTTCTGGCCTTTGAAAGAATGCGTTGTCTCACAATATGAGGAAATGACAGCTGAAATACTGAAAAGTTACCGAAAGATTTTCTGCATATTTATTTGAAGTAAATAATAATTAAGCCCAGCCTTATATAGTCGAAACCTTTGCTAATTACAAGTGGTTCCTGGGCAAGCAATCTAGGTGTCACCTTGCTAGAAATGTAGACCCTCAGGCCCCCTCCCAGACCTCTGGAATCAAAATCTGCATTTTAACAAGATCCCCAGATGATTTGAATGCATCAGTTCAAAAAACCAAACTTTTCCTCTGTAGAAATACACTTCTCTATCACAGCAGCTCCCTTTCTGTACAGAAAACCCCATGGAAGCTGACCTCCTTCTGCCTTTCACTCTGCTTATAAAAAGAGCACCAGAGTGTTAGGGGTTCTGGTTGGAGGCAGCTTTCATCCCATCGCTGGTCAATTAATGCAGCTTTTAGCTGCAATTATTGGACATCACTGCTCCCCAGATGCTCCTGGCATCTGCAAACAGGAGGTTTTTATCCCATTCCTTCAATGGGGCAGGTTTTCTCCCAGAAGAACCTATTTTCTTTCCTTTTGCCTCATCCTATTTTCACCAGAATGGAAAAGCTTTTTGAATTATCAGTTTTTCTAAAGTGAACTGCTACTGCCTTTCTTAAAGGAGAATGTATTTGCCACTCAACTGCCTGTAATTGCAGTGAGAGCTGCTGTTGACCTGGGGACCATTATTCAGAAGAGTGCTATTACAAGGCAAGTTTATAGATTTCAACTGTACACACACGAGGAAAAGAAGAATCCAGACAATGAAATAAAATTTGAGAGGAAAAAAAATTAAAAAAGAACACAATAGTCAACATAGCACAGTGGTTAAGTATCTAGGCTCTGGCTGAAGGCTAACTAGGTGCAATTTCTGGCCCACCTGATGACATTGGGCCAGTTTCCTACTCTGTCTATGATTCAGGTTCCTTATTTGAACTTCAGGAATACTAATACTGCTATCTGATCAGGTGATCAGGAGAATAAAATGATACATTGAAAGTAACTAGCAAGTGCCAAGTAACTAGTTTTAGCAAATTCTTATTAATATTTAGTGATCGATATTAACAATCCTTAATTTTACTTTTTTATCAAAACATTGGAATTTGACTTCTGAGTTTTATGACATTAGGTGAAACTTCAGTTGCATTTAGTGAAGTATTACATATAGGTTAAAATGTAATAAAGCAGCTTCTAAAACATGCCTAAATAAGTTGTTCTTCTTCCCTACAGAGCAGGAAGAAAACCTTTGATTTATTTGAGATGTATATATAAAAAGACAACACACCACTACTATCATGCAGATACAGAGCCTAACCATCCCAAGGCGCATCGTTGAACCTAGAGCAACACAGTGTTGACTAATTAACTTCTCAAGGCTTCCAAGGTGTCTCATGGGTGTTTTACAGGTTCCACTAACTCAAAGAAGGTAGAGAAGAGGAAATAGGATTAACTTCTTGATTAGAAGGGTGATTAAGCAGTGGAACAGGCTACCATCGGAGGCTGCAGGATCTCCATTCTCTAGGGAACTTTTAAACAAGAGACACAACTGTCTGGCAATATGATTGGGATCTTCTGTCTGGAAGCAGGGGACTGAACTGAATGAACTCAAAAAAGGTAAAAAGAAATAAAAAGGATTTTAATGCTCATGGCTTTTCAACTGGTAGTATGAACTTCCTTGCGATTTATAGAAAAATACTTTTTTGGTTATCCTTCACACCAACACTCCTAACTCTTTTTCTGGCTGCTCTAACTGTCCTCACCATGCCTGTGTCCTCCCTGCCCTCCCTAGACTATGTGGTCCTTAAGGCTGGGACACTGTCATTTTAGAGCCACACAATAATACCTGGTGCAGGGGAGACTTAGAGGGGTCATTTGTTGGATGGATGGAGAGGCATTTAAAAGAGCTTTTGATATCTTAGTACCCAACGTTTAGGTAGTTCATTCATTTATTTATACAAAATTTATTGCATTAAGCTGTGACAAATGCATTTTAAAAATGTGTTGACAAAATCTTCTATGCACAGTGCTGAATATAAAGGCAAACCTTTTCCCCAGGAACCAGCTAATGGTAGAGCCAGTTGCACAGAAATTCATGTTTTTACTATCAAGAGGGTTAACAGCTTTAGATTTAAGAAGTACCCACTACAGGTTGAAAACAATATTCTGTAATTCTGTGTCTCTTTCATGGAAATACAAAGTAGCTTCTTAAAAACCACATGGGTTCTACCCATTCTAATTCAGAACTATGTGGTATGCAGATAGAAAATAAAATATATCTGGCTACCTGGGAGGAAAGTTTGAGTGAAGACTCCTTTAACAAAACATTTTTTAGTTCATTGTCTTATTTGGCAGCATCTGCTCCTAAAGGAATGCTCTGGGCTCCTGCAACAGCTACATGATGTGTGTGGGGAAGGGTGGGTTACCCTCGAGAGGGCTGCTGCTTTAAAATGCTCTCTTGGTAAACAGAAAGGCCACACTCTATCAGGATTTCAGTTTCACGTGCAAGTGACTGGCCTATAAACATAATTTTTAACAGCTTTTCTTCAGCAACTCTGACTGTTTAATTAATCTTCAGCCATTAACCATTCATTTAAAATGCCACTTACAAAATCTTAATTTTGCACATTATCAGCTGGTTCACAAATAGCTAACCACGAGCAGAAGCCTAATGATCTCTCTCTCCTCATTCTTAGAGCTCACCAAGCTTATAGCCAATTTTGGCTTCTTAATTAACCATATGCGTATTAGCATTTAAAATTAAATGACAGGTTTTTTTCCTTTAAAAGAATTAATGCGCAGTGAAATGTTAACACTAACATCATTCTGCAGCATTTCGAAGGGTTCCAAGGCAGTTTGTGGCCCAGACGTGGCTACTGTGGGTGTCCAAGGCCGAGACAAAGGTGACAAAGTCCCTCACCTTAGTTAAGCTCCCCAGTTGAATGTACACTTGTGATGATATTTTGGATCTTTTGTTCAAACTCTCCAACTTCTATGTTACAAGAAGAATAAGCAATGACTTTCATTTGCTTATGGCCAGTAAGCAGTACAGCCAAGATATTCTTTAGTCCTGGGCATTAAGAAATGATAAAAATCAGCAGCACATCCTTTTTTGGTGGTTGACCCCAATTAGGTGAGTCAGTTCAAACCAAATGAGGTGGCAGGGAAGGCTATTCAGGGCAACAAAATAATTGTCAGCTGATACTGAAATGACTTTTTCTTTAACTAGGACTCTGATGATTAGATCCTATGGGGAAGTCACCTGCAATTTATAGGTGTCAGCTAAGGTCAGGGTTCAAGCTAAAAACTGGACACAGGATTGCTCAGATTGGTTCATTGCAATACATGGAAGGTTTTGACCCATGAGTCACTGCATGGCAAATATCTAAGATTTGATGGATGGTTTACATCAAAAGCAGCTCCAAATTTCAGGAACTAGACTATGTGTCTGCAATCAATTTGGTTGGTGGTAGCAATATAGTTCCAGATAGTACATATTTTCAAGAATTATGTTAATCTTGAGCATTTTTCTCTTATCCGAATACAGATTCCAGGGACACACATAAAGGATCACATGAAAATTATGTTGAATCATCTACTAAAACTCCATGCATCTATTGGGTTGTTGGAAAAGTCATGATGCATTTTTGTATAGAAAACCAGAAAAAATATGTTATGACTTTTCTGACAACTGAATAGAATGAAAATTATGAGAGTGTTTATTAAAAATGTTTTACAGTGTTGTGGGAGTGAAAATAAGAAAAACAGACTGTTCTCTGAATCGCAGTGTGAACTGAGGTACAGCACCTCTGAATTCATTAGCTGCATAGTGGAGGAGACACACCGGCAGTTAAGAGTCTTGTTTCAGTTATATTATACCTGTGCAAATTACTGAGGCTGGTTTAGACTTAGAATGCATGTGCAGGTGTCAAAAAAACATTAAGACTGTAATTAGAAACAGCAATGTACTGATTGATGAAAGAACTTTGAACCAAACACACATATAAACAATTTGAGACTCAGCAAACTTGGCATTTTGTAATCCTGTTAGCAATTCAGCTTTTAATCCAAGTAAGTACTTAAAACACAAGCATATCTTGACTCTGCAATTTCTGAGGCTGTATTCCAAGAGGATGACAATAATTTATTCTCCTAGAAGGCCTTCTAGCTGGAAAGGAATCATGAGAGCTTTCCAAAGAATAATATATAAAATCTATTTCTTAAGTCACCAAACTAAATCGATCCTGTGATATCGTCACTAATCAATTCATTTAATAAACATGTATTTGGTACCTACTATGCGCTAAGGACTGGGAATACAAATTTGAAGGTAAGTTGTACTCACAAATACTCCAGGCATATTCCATGAAGCCAGTTGTAGTAGTTATCCAGAAAGGCTAGTTTTGACTTTAATATTATACCTTTGGCTTCTCCCTGAGCATTTTCCTTTGAGTTAAGGAACTAAGCATGGCTGTTATACTGCTAAAAGACGAAAAACAATTTAAACTAGTGATTTTTGAAGTATGGAACCCAAGCCAGCATCATGAGTATTGTCTGGTAGTTTGTTAGATAAGCAAAGTTTAGGGCCTTATCCTAGACCTACTGATGCAGAAACTCGGGGGTGAGGTCCAAGGATTTGTGGTTTAATAAGTGCTACAGTTCATTCTGATGCATTCTAAAGTTGGAGAACAATTACCTTAAACAATTAGAAGTTGACCTTTGAGTGCAGCAGCTTACACTTATCAGATTAATAAGAAACTTCACAGTTCTAAGAGTAAGTGACAAGGAGGGAAACTGATTAGATCTCTGAAGCAGGAGGCCTATGTCCTGGGGAGTATGAGAATGGTGGGTACTCTGAGATATGATGCTGAAGAAAATGTTCTTCATTCTCTGCATGGTATTGGTAAGAAGACCTTCTTGCATTTCTTTGCATGTGCCAAGCTGCTTTCCACACTGGGGCATCCTCCATGCTGCTCTTCTGCCACAAATGCCTTTCATGCCTCTTCCAACACCAAAATTCTCATGACTATTTACTCTCTGAGTCTCATCTTAAATATCATGTTCTCAGTTAATCTTTCCTTGATCCCCTACAATGCCAAATATGTTCATAGTACCCTTAGTAGTACTCAAGAAGTAGTTATAATTAAACACTACATATTTGTCTTCTGTAGATCTTAAGTTTCACAAGAGTAATGATTGTGTCTAAACCTCATTCAGTAAGCATTTGTGATAAAGATTCATTAATCTAACAAATTTTATGGATCTCAAATGCATGTGAAAGAGCCATGTTTTTTAAGCCCTACTCTAGGGGTTAAGCTGGTTCAGGGGACATCATCACTGATTCTTGCAACACCCCCATCATATCTTTAGAGCTTTCTATTTTCTGCATTCTCTCTCTAACTGATCTAGTAAAGGACATCTCAACAAATAGTGAGAGAAGATAGAGGGAAAAAACTAGCTAAATGAGCCAACTCATGTGCTACAGAGTAATATCATATGGCCAAGGAATAGAGAAGTGGTGAAGTTAGGATTAATATCTGAAATTTACACCCAGCTTCAAACTCCACATTATTGACCACAAGGCGAAAAATAAAATAACCTCAAGAGAAGTTATAAATTATTACTAGCTATCAACATCACAACTATATCCTTAGTCTTGATAATCCTTATATAGATTATATTTCTATGTTCTAAAACCCACATTTGAGCAGATCCTGGACACCCTTCATCTGATATAAAGTTTAGAGAAAAACCCTATTTAAAAAATGATCTAAAAGGAAATTTATAAATTGCACATCCTCAAAGCCACATTGAGATTCAAATGATCTGAAAATTACTACTGATGTCTACTTCCTTAAATTTTTAAATGTTTTTCAGTGAATTTATTTTGAGACTAAGAAATCACACAGACTCATAAGTTGTTTTCCAGACTCTGGACTGAACTTAAGCACATCAAAAATCTTTGGGTACTGTAATGTCTCTCACTTCTGAAATATTTAGATCTATCAATAGTTGTTCTTCTATACCTTGGCATTTCTCAGTTTTCACTCACAATAGCACCCAAAAAACCCATTTATAAGATCCTTGCTACCTTTCACCAACACAGGCCTCACTGGTGGGAGAAAGAGGCTGGAAGGAAGCTTCAGTGAGTGGAAAGCAGTGACAAACACTCAGGAAAACAGAAGGGAGGGAAAGGGCTGATGTTGAGAATAAACAGAATAAACAAATTCCCTGTAGGAGAACATAGAGACAGTAGCTGAAAGAGAAGGAAATAAGCCCATCTTTCCTGTTTCTAAATGTGGTTCACTGAACTGGTGAGAATGACCAACTTGGTCTCTGAGTGAGAGCACAGTAGGAGAGCTAGCCTTTAGGTTCCCGAGATTGATGTTCAAGAGCATGGCAGCGTGTGCCCTATGGCAAAAATTTAACCAAAAAGAAATTTTTTTTTTTTTGAGAGGTTTTTCACTATAGGGCGTGTGTGCTCGTCAGACAGACAGAGACAGAGAGATAGAAAGTGAGAAATCACCCCCCAGGGGGGATGGTTACACCGCAATCCCTTCTCCTCCATTCTCCTCTCAGGATCTTGGCACGCACGCACACGCGCCTGGCGTGTTTTAAGCCACCGGGTCCGGGACGCGAACCGCGGTCGACTACGTGGGAGTCCAGCGACATAGTCATTATGCTAACTGCTGGTCCCCTCCAAAAAGAAATTTTTAAATATCCTATAGAAGGAAAAAAAATACCTCCTAACTACATACCAGAGAATTAAATATCCTTTAAAAATGAAATAAAACATTTTAAAACAAATAAAAACTGATGAAATTTGCCACATTACAAGAAATACTAGAGAAAGTTATTAGGGAAGAAAGGAAAGATATTTCAGGTAAAAACAAAAATATTCAGAAAGAGATATAGAGAAATAACAATGATTAAAATAATTACCACATAAAACAGTAATTACAATGTATTTTGGGGTTGAAACTTAGATTTAAAATACATAACAATATAGCCTAAAATGTAGGCGGTATTAAATCAAATTAAAGTGTTTCAAATTCTATGCATTATTTGGAAAATTGTACAAGCACTAATGTATCTTGGACTATAATAAATAAAAGAATCCATGTTTTATGTTGAGTACCAAAGATAGTAAAAGAAGAGCAAAAGAATATGTAAAAATCTTAAAGGGAAAAAAGTTGAATTACATTAATTACTTCATTAATTTTTAAAAGGAAGAAAGAATAGACAGACTAGGCAAAATAAATAGAGAATAAACAGTGAACATATCAGACTTAAACCAAACTCTATCTACAGTTTTATTTATTGTAAAAAGCTAAATATTACAGTTAAAATATAGATATTTTATAACTGGATATGAAAACAAAATAAAGCCTAACTATATGCCTCTTATAAAAGATACTTTAGGAATCCAGAAATATTGAAGGTAAAAGAATAAATGTATAATAAGCAAATAATGAGCAAAAGAAAGATGATGTAACTATATCAATATTAGACTTTGAAGCAAAAATCATTACTAGGCATAAAATGAAATGAGTCAAAAATGATAAAAAAAAAGAGACTATCTTCCCGAAGGATGTGACAATCCTACATTTATATGAACCTAATAACAAGCCTCGAAATACATAAATAAAAAATTTGACATACTAAAAAGAGAAGTAGATAAATCTACAACCACTGGAGACCATTTTAACTTTAAAACAGAAAGGAAAAAATACTTAAAGATTAGGTTCTCTAACTACAATGGAATAAAACTTGTAATCAACGACAAAAAGATAGTAGAAAAATCTCCAAAGCTGGAAACTAAAAGACAAACTTCTAAATAATCCATGTGTCAAAGTGTCAAGGGAAATAAAAAATAAATACCCTAAACTGAATGAAAATTAATGTACAATATGTCAAAATAAATGGAATGTAACTAAGGCAGTACTAAGGGGGGGAGTTCATCGCATTATGACTGCGAGGTCTGACTGCTGGACAATAACAATGATTAAAATAATTACCACATAAAACAGTAATTACAATGTATTTTGGGGTTGAAACTTAGATTTAAAATACATAACAATATAGCCTAAAATGTAGGCGGTATTAAATCAAATTAAAGTGTTTCAAATTCTATGCATTATTTGGAAAATTGTACAAGCACTAATGTATCTTGGACTATAATAAATAAAAGAATCCATGTTTTATGTTGAGTACCAAAGATAGTAAAAGAAGAGCAAAAGAATATGTAAAAATCTTAAAGGGAAAAAAGTTGAATTACATTAATTACTTCATTAATTTTTAAAAGGAAGAAAGAATAGACAGACTAGGCAAAATAAATAGAGAATAAACAGTGAACATATCAGACTTAAACCAAACTCTATCTACAGTTTTATTTATTGTAAAAAGCTAAATATTACAGTTAAAATATAGATATTTTATAACTGGATATGAAAACAAAATAAAGCCTAACTATATGCCTCTTATAAAAGATACTTTAGGAATCCAGAAATATTGAAGGTAAAAGAATAAATGTATAATAAGCAAATAATGAGCAAAAGAAAGATGATGTAACTATATCAATATTAGACTTTGAAGCAAAAATCATTACTAGGCATAAAATGAAATGAGTCAAAAATGATAAAAAAAAAGAGACTATCTTCCCGAAGGATGTGACAATCCTACATTTATATGAACCTAATAACAAGCCTCGAAATACATAAATAAAAAATTTGACATACTAAAAAGAGAAGTAGATAAATCTACAACCACTGGAGACCATTTTAACTTTAAAACAGAAAGGAAAAAATACTTACAGATTAGGTTCTCTAACTACCATGGAATAAAACTTGTAATCAACGACAAAAAGATAGTAGAAAAATCTCCAAAGCTGGAAACTAAAAGACAAACTTCTAAATAATCCATGTGTCAAAGTGTCAAGGGAAATAAAAAATAAATACCCTAAACTGAATGAAAATTAATGTACAATATGTCAAAATAAATGGAATGTAACTAAGGCAGTACTAAGGGGGGGAGTTCATCGCATTATGACTGCGAGGTCTGACTGCTGGACCTGGTGACTTGAAAACCACACTGGGTATGTGCATGTGCATGCCTAAAAGTCCTGAAGAGAGACAGAAATGGAGGAGAAGGGATTGATTGAGGTATGTTCATGCTCCATTGAAGGGGGGGTGCTTTCTCACTTTCTCTCTGCCTCTGTCTCTATCTCTGGCAACCGCATATACCTTCTGGCAAATTTTTTAAAATTTCAAAATAAAAAGTTAAAAGCTACACATAACTATGACTAGATATGGTAACTATAACTCTAAGGTTACGGAGAAATTAAATAAACATACAAGCTATCGTGTTGCAGGAACTGTCCAAAATGAAAAACAATTCTAATAAACAGAAAAGTAAGGATATTTTTTATTTAAAGACTAGATATGGTAACTATAACTCTAAGGTTATGGAGAAATTAAATAAACATACAAGCTACTGTGTTGCAGGAACTGTCTGTCCAAAATGAAAAACAATTCTAATAAATAGAGAAGTAAGGATATTTTTTATTTTATTTTACTCTTAGAGAATTAATATAACCTTAATGGCAGAATGGTGCAAATGCTCAAAAATCAGTATAAATTATATTAGCTTAAACTTAAATAGTGCTGGGCTAGCAGGTGGTGTGGTGGTTAAGGCACTGGACTCCTACATGGTCAACTATGGTTTAAGCCCTGGACCTGGCGGCTTGAAAGTCATGCCAGACATATGAGCATGTGTGCCCAAAATCCAGAGAGTAGACTGGAGAAGAGACTGCAGTGTGGCCATCCTGCCTGGGGGTGGGGGGAGGTTGATTTCTCACTTTTCCTCTCTCTTTCTCTGTCTCTCTCCAGTGAGTGCCTTTGCCCTATGGCAAAAAGCTAAAAAAAAAAAAAGAACAATGAAACATAAATAAGGGTACTTATTAATTGCCAACTGTATTTTCTTGTTTACATGTGTAAATTCAGTTAAATATTTGTAAGGACACTCTGACATAGGTACTATAAACATATCCATTTTACAGATGGAGAAACAGCCATAGAGAAGATAAGTAATTTGCTGTAAATCACACAATTATATTGAGGAACAGAGCTTCAGTAAAGAAACTTTGGATTTGGAATCTATGGCTTAACCGCAAAGCTCTCTTCTATAGTTTCTTTTTTTAAATCTCCTTTTGGTATATCTCCTGACTCTTGAACAATAAGGTAAGTAATAACATAGATATCATATGTAATATCATACACACTGTTTTTAAAGGGTGGCCTAAGAGATTTTCAAGGGTAATTCTTTTTTTCTTTTTTTTTGGAGAGATTTTCACGATAGGGCGCATGCGTTCGCCAGACAGACAGAGAGAGACATAGAGACAGAAAGCGAGAAATCACCCCCCAGAGGGGATGGTCACGCTGCAATCCCTTCTCCTCCATTCTCCTCTCGGGATCTTGGGCACGCACGCACACGCGCCCAGCATGAGTTTTAAGCCACTGGGTCTGGGACGACCGCAGTCGACTATGTGGGAGTCCAGCGACATAGCCATTACACTAACTGCTGGTTCCCATTCAAGGGTAATTCTGATTGAACTATTCTTGCCTAATATTTCACTGCAAAGACTAATCTTCCCTGTAAGAAACAACTATGCTTTATGTGCCTGTATTAAGTGAGCACGTAACTGACTGGTCTCCTCTGGGTTTGGTTTTTCATAAAGAACCCAGTAGAAAACGTGGTAGGAGGATCTTCAGTTAGGCTTTCTTCTAAGGTTGGGTACAGCTTGAGACTAGGCCTCCTACTGACCCTGATAAAGAAAAACTCACTGCATCTGCACTGAAGTTAGGAACTCTCTTTAGCCTTGTACACAGAGGTTTTGGCAATTTGGAAAGCGAAAGGCTGGGTAATCACCAAGTTTGAGGGACTGTAGAGTGTGTGCTCTCTGTGTAAAACAGTGCTCTTGAATTCTATTTCTGGAGAGTTCATCTCAATCCTCAGTCAGCTCTCCATAGCGGAGGGTATTCTACCGCATATAAATATTAAAACATCTCTTTAAGATGTTGGATATTTATGAGTACTAACATTAAAACTATCTTTTACTGCCCTTTCTCATCCCACTGATTATTTATTGTTTGAAAAGATAAATACAAGAAAGCAATTGACCCAACAATGGCCTATTCTTGATTACACATTGCATTAAATACAGAAATTATAAAGAGGGCACTTTGGAATCTGTCCTTTGCATCAGCAAAGATTGTATAATGAAAAGGTATGAGGCTCAGTCTGAGATATTATTGCAAACCACAGGTTGTAAGAGGCCTGGAATAAGCATGTAGATCAACACAAATCTAGTACTACCACAGAGGAGCAGGTCAATGACTTTTTAATCCCTATAGGCTTCAGTAGGGTGCTTTTCACATAATTGACATCTAATTTTTTCAATGGAATGGATGGATGGATGGATGGATGGATGAGGGAGGGTAGTCTTGCTGGTCAGGAGCAGTATGTAGGCTCTTGACACATGCTCAGTGGCTTCCAACATTTTTTACCTCAATCCAGTAAGAAATTTATCTTGCATCATGAGCTGCTACTCAGCTACATACATACTCTGTGTATGTATATACATGTATACATTTTGCATATATACATATAACGAAAACAAAAAATACGAAATAGTGCTTATGCTTATCATAATTTTTGTAGTTTTTTTCTATTGTTTTTTATCCAAATTGTTAGAAATGTTGGATCACACTAAATTGGTATTGGGATGTATTAATAGGTTACTATCTACAGTTTGAAAAACACTAGCATAGTTAGAGGCTAATGCATGGGTTTTGTAGTCAGATCTGAGAGGGAATCTGGATCTTCCAATTTATTACTTGTGTCACCATAGGTAAATTTCTTAATTTTTATGTGCTTCTAGTTTCTTAGTTGTGAATAAATTACTCACCCACAGGAATCTCTTCTGTCATCTTTCTAATGCACAAATCTGAATATGCCATTCCTACTTCAAGGGTTCTCTGTTATCCTTAATCAAAGTCTAAATCCTTTATCCTAAATTATCTGGCCCTTAACAACATGGCCTGTGCTGACTCTCATCTCTTGCCTCCAGCTGGCCTTCACTTACTCACTGTACTCCAGCTCTTCTGATATATGCAGTTCCCTAAGTGGACCATGCTTTCACTTAGCCTTTGTGCTCTTCTGTTCACTTGATTAATTTCTACTTGTTCTGTAAGTCATACTGTCGATTCTCTCATGGTGCCTTCTTTAACCACCCAGCTCTTCGGTCAGTGCTCTCTCTGACCCACTTTTATCACAGCATATTGCCACTGCAATTCCAGATCTTCAGCTGCATCCTTCTAGAGGGCAGGAACAGCTGTTCCATTTCCTTCATGTTATTTTATGTCCAAATGTGGAAATTCTGTACATCCTTGTCAACCTCTTCTTAGTCAAAAGAATTGGAGAAATATACCTGAAGAAGCAGGTTATTTGTTTGAAAGATATTCAAGTCAATGCCTACACGTCAGTTTTAAGAAATTTGGGTAACCTTTTGGCAAGCACTCCTTAAACATGCTCAATTAAGGATTGGTTAAGGATTGGTGGGAGTGTATTTTGAAAACAAATGGTCACTGGGTAAAAAACCCTCCTTGCCTAACTCATACATAATAAAGGAACAAGTTATCCACATTTGTCACCCCTGGATGCTGACAACCTTAGGCAGACATAACTAGCACAGTCCCAAGAGTAGGACTCTCAGAAGATGGTAAAAAAAAAATTAATGAGAACATCATGTTTTAAAGAGAGGGGATGGAGAAAAGCAGAGTTAATGGTATATCTGTTACTATTAGCACTTATCTGGTCATAGAGATTCTTTCATTAAGAGATTTTACATTGTATAAAAGTCACTTAAAAATTGATGATAATATGTTCTAAGAAAAAAATCTGATTGCTTTGTTCAACTGATGGGTTAACTCTCTATGGAAATGGCATTTATCACTGGGATGCCCAAGCTGAAATGAGATCACTTTGGCTCTATTTGTAGAAACTAAAAAACACATGTTTAAGTAATCTAGTATATTCACTGTTCAAATACACACAGTCTGACAAAGTCATAAATGAGAAGTGAGAGCTGAAATGCTGTTAAACTGAAATAAAATTAACTAGAAAAGTCAATAGAGAGAAAGAGACTAGGGACAACACCTACAGAGGCATGAATTTCTACATGACAAAGCTATGGCTTAATGAAATGCTGATTCTCTGAAATCAGCAAACTGTTGTGGCAAAAAGAGATCAATGATTATATGTTGCCCCAATAGCACAGGGTTTGTTCATACTTGCTATTTACACAGCTATGAAGCATTCTTTTTCTATCCCTTCTTGCCTCTCTTTTAGAATTTCCCACAACACTCCTTTTCAGTGGTCATGAAAACTAAAAATGTAAGTCCCTCATTTGCTTTAGTTAGTATTACAAGGTATTTTGACTGAGTATTTTAATCTGAGCTATAAAAGAGAATCTACATAGTAAGGATAGCCTCTCACAGTGAGTTAATAAGAATGTATTTGACCAAAATGCTATGCAGCACTAATCTGTAAGTTTGGCATTATTTAGGGGAACAAACAAACATTAAAAAAAAAAGGAAAAATATCATCTAGAGTTAATTCATCTGTGATGGGTTACATGGAATGACTCTCTAAATGCTATTACAACTCCCGTGTCTCTTAACTTTACTGGAAAGATGAAATATTCTTCTTTGACACCATCTTGCAACAACTGTAACCTTTTAATATAATTTTTGCCAATGAGAAGAATTGCAAATGTCTTTCAAAGTGATGCACTTGACTACCATATTCCATTGGCTGTTTGCTCCATCCTCCTTTCTCCTTTCTCTCTGAAAGGTGGACATGAAACCCAAGGCTACAACAGTCATCTTAGGATCACAATGCACATGGAGCTACCCAGTGGTGCTGAGGTTAAGGCAGTTGGATCCCACATAGCTGACTGGTTGGTTCCAGTTCCAGACCCTGTGGTTTGAAAAACATGCTGGACATGTATGTGTGCAGGCACAGCGAAGGCTGCTGGGTCTCATGTGGTGAACTGTGCAGTTAAATACCAGACCTAGTGGCTTGAAAGATATGCTGAGAACATGTTCATGCCTGCCCAAAATCAGGAGAGTAGAAGGGAGAAGAAGTGAATGCAGTGTGGCCATTTCCCCTGGGGGTGTTTTCTCATTTTCCATTTTTCATTCTCTCTCTCTCTTTCTGACATCTTTCTCTGGCAAAAGCACATACCTCATAGCAAATTAAAAAAAAAAAAAAGGAGAAAGATGAGAAGAGGCCACTTTATGAGGCCAGGGCCACCTAAATTCTTAATGGGTAAGACAAACATATTAGCTGTGCTTTCTGTTGTTTATGGATATGATTTGACACACTGTGGCCTGTGGGAATTGGTTAGCTCTTCTATGGAAGATTATTGAGCACATTCTGAACCAAAGGACATTCAAAGTGATACCGTTGGAAGATACCACTGATTCTGATAACAAGCTTGGGGATATCACCTGAGTTACCATTTTTAGCAAAAAATTGCCAAAGTAGCTCACTGTATAATAACTATACTCTTCACTTAGGTAGATGGTATGACTGATCTGAATAGAATTTGATTTTTTTTAAGTATTCTCACCTTTTATCTCCTCACTCACTTTCCTGTTTCTACTTTTTGTATTTGATGGCTGTAATACACTGGCATGAGTTAGAACTGGAGTTAGAAACTGACCAATGATGATGTGACTATGGAAGAGATGGAATTCAACATATTCCTAAACCCATGACTTCATGGGCCAACAACTAAATATAATTGATTACCTTTCTAATGAGCTATATTTAGTCTAATAACCTTTTCAATATATGGTCTAAAATGTATAATATAGCTCAATAACCTTCCTAAATAGTAATGTTTGACATTTAGTGAGCCAGATACTGGGATAATTTCATGTAGTCCACTACCACAAAAGATTGATATACTCTTGTCCTCATTTATAGTAAGGAAACTAGGGTTTGAAAACATAACACATTTGAACCAGAGTCCCAGAAGGTTCAGTCCACTTCTTTCCCAAGTTGGATGCTTTTGGAATTTCATGATAGTTAAATATATCCTGTATATATCTCTATTCTAATGAAATACATCATAGTGTAATTATTTGCTTATAAGACAGTTTCAGCCATTAGACTGAGTTCCTTGAGGGTTGGGATGGTTTCTAAACTTAATTGTATGAGCTATGGAATGTAACAGTTGCTCAATAGAAACTTCCCAAGAACATTGGTGAATACATGTTAGGGAATCAAGGCCGCTTAACTGGGATTGAGGAGCTGTGTGATGTTTTCTACTTTAATTCCACAGCTGTTCTGTATCAGTCAATAAATAAGTATTTAGTAAGCAGATACTAAGTGCCTAGTATTACACTGTGCCACAGAAAGTATTATTTTCCATAACTGAGCCTAAATGGACACAATATTTTTAAATACCTAGAGGAGAATAAAACTCTCTCTAGATTCTCCACCACCAAGTAATTCCCTTTCTTGTCAGGGTTACCAGAGTGGAAAATCAAAGGGTCCTTAGAAACATGGTATACCTCAATATCAGTAAGATATTTGACAAAGTCTTTCACAATGTTTCACAGATAAACTGGATAATTCAGACTAGATAATAGACTAGATTAATAGTCCTAAAGAGTGTTGATTAATGGAGGTCTCAAGTGATGAGTTGCAGGGATTGTACTTGACATTGATCAATGATCTTATCAATGACTTGGATGAATCCACAATGATTAACTATGAGGTTGGCATAACCTGGGAAGGATAACTAAAATATTAGAGGACAAAAATCAATATTTCAAAGTATCTTCATGGTCTATAATAGTGGGCTAAATCTAACAAGTAAATATTTAAATTGAATAAAGAGATTATATTCAAAACATCATAATACATTTTTAGGATTTTGTACAGTATTTTAGGGAATTTGGTTTGATAGCAAATCAAGTGAAAAAATAGAAATTTTACTTAAAATGTACAATATAAGTTAATAATGATAACTGATAACTAATGTTTAAGCTACATTACTGAAGTGCAGAGGATGAAAGGATATGAGTTCCATTTATTTCTGTACTTTTCTGACCATATCTAAAATACAAAATCTAGTTCTGTGTGCATACTTAATTAACACAGCAATCATAAACTCAATAGACCTGGGTATATTCAGAAAATGGGTACTAAGTGGGCTATAGGTATGGATTATAATGTAAGACAGGACTAAGCTAGCCTAGGGAGTTTATACTGAAGAAACGATTGCACAGTTAACTTCTCAAGGTTATGCGCTATTGTTTTCTGATTTCTTTTTAAGGTCAGCTCTAAGGGCAGAGGCTGGCACATATTTGGAGCTCAATAAATATTAATGAATAAATATTTATTAATTAATCATAGCAGTCACTTCAAATATCCGAAGGGCTTTTTTTTTTTTTTTAAGAAAGAGATTTTTGTTATAGGGCATGTGCACTCACCAAAGAGACAGAAAGTGAGAAATCACACCCCCCAGGGGGTAATGGCTACACCACAATCCTTTCTCCTCCATTCTCTTCTCAGGATTTTGGGCACACATGAACACCCAGCATGAGTTAAGCTGCAGGGTCTGGGACACGAACTGCAGTTGACTATGTGGAAGTCCCGTGATGTTACTATTAAGCCATCTGCTCGTCCCTGAAAGGTTATTAAATAAGGCTTAGATTCTCTGTCCAGGCAGGTGAATCTAAGATCCATGGTAAATGTTGCATGCAGACAGTATATAGGTAGATAAACAGTGATAATTTCTATATCAGGCTGATCTAAAAGTGAAAAAGAATACTTCATGAATGTCTGTCATTGGAAGTAGGCTAACATGGGTCAGTGATATAGTGAGGGATTCTGTGGAGAGGCCTCTGAAGAGTGAGATGTGAGATTTTACCTCCAAAGATTCTATCAAGCTCAGATTCTGTTAAACCACTCCTTCATTTATTTATTCCAAAAGCACTTACTGAGTACAGACTCCCTTAGGAACTGAGGAGATAACAGTAAGCCAAAGCAGACAAGATCTCTACCCTCATGAACCCTGAAGTTGAGACCAGTGTTCCCTAAAATGAACCATAAGAACTCCATTTAGAGTTAAAACCACTACTTAACATTGTGATTTTTTAAAATCTCATTTTTACTTAATTTTTATATTTGGTATACATTTTATGATACTTATATCAGTGGAGTAAATAACTGTGTATCATTTAGAAAGAAATATACTCGCTTTGGAGGCTTGACATCCCAAAAAAACATGTCTTACTTACAGGGTGTATAATCAAACATATTTAGCAACCCCTAATACAGAATGTCAAATAATCACATAAACTAACACAAAACTGCAGTTGTGTCAAGTTCCGCCCACACCTTATAGTCCTACTTAGGACTATTTTTTTTTTCAGAGAGATTTTTGATATAGGGTTTACGTGCTCACTGGAGAGACAGAGACAGAGACAGGAAGTGGTCAAATCTTGCATCCTATTCATCCCCCAGGGGATGGTCATGCTGCAACCCCTTCTCCACCATTCTCCTCTCAGGATTTTGGGCATGCATGCACATGTGCCTGCTGTGAGTTTTAAGTAGCTGGGTTTAGGACTTGAACCACGGTCGACTATGTGGGAATCCAGCAACATAACAATTACACTATCTGCTGGTTCCCTATTTAGGACTAGTCTATCCTAATCCAAACATACAGTTTTAATGACTATTGCTGTGGGAGTTCTTTAAATGCTGTCATTGCAGTGGAAAGCTAACACATTACAAACTCTAATTGGCAGGGTGTCCAAATTCTGGAAGAACCAATGCTGTGAGAAATCAGTCATGATGATAGAAATATTTTTTTAACAACTATTCTTTACCAGATACATACTTTAATCTTTCATAAGCAAAGTGGTTTTTGTTTATTTTGTTTTGTTTTGTTTTCTTAGAAGAGCAGAACATTTCAGGGCTAACCTTTGAGAAGCTAGGAGGTAAGAGATAAAAACTGCCTTTATTAGGAAGATACTGTGGGCCAAACACCTATGATATGTTCCTGTAAGACAGAGATAATAAGGACAAAAAGGGCATGTTCTATATAAAGATATCAAAAAAGGATAAAATCATATTTAACCATCACAACATGTGAGACCATTACTATAGGCTCCCCTTCTAAAGGTAGGAGGTGAGAAAGAACTACCTATGGCATCTGCCTGTTGAATCCCAAGACTATGTCTTAGGTAAGACCTTTCCCACCTCAATCCCTGTCCTGCCTCTCTCAGGGCAATGTCCAAATTCCTCATTAAGGCTGCCAAAAGCTCTGTCATCTGCCTTTTGCTCAGCTCTCTGACTCTCCCATTTTATTTCTTTCTGCTTACCTTTCTCAGTCAGGGTACTGTTTTATTGAGATTTTTTAAAGTTTCTCTAACACACCACATGCTTCCTGTCATCTTGGCTTTCACCCACACTACTCCCTGTGCCTCCAATCCAACAGCTCCAGCCCAGCAGTTCCCCAGTGACCCTGCACTTACCCTACAGTATCACTTTCATGCGATGTGCTCTTTGCATGTTTAGGTCTTTGCATCTGCCACTGCACTGTAGGCTCCACAGTGAGGGAAATGTGCCTATCTTGCTCCTGGTTTCCTAGTGAATACAGTACCGAACTCGGGTCCTATCCCTTAGCAGACAGTCAATAAATATTTGTTCAATTACATGCATGAATGAGATGAGAAATGGCATGTGAAAAGTTAGTTTACTGAAGGCCATACAGTAGTATTTGAAAGTGGACTGGACCTGGATCAGCCTTACTTTAAAACCCATGATTTAACCTGCCTAACATGCTGGGAACCAAAATGGAGCGCACGCGCCCTACAGTGAAAAATCTCTCAAAAAACAAAACAAAACAAAACAAAACAAAAAAACCATGATTTAACCTGCCTAACATGCTGGGAAACAAAATGGATGCCATTCTCTCTAGGCACTAGGTTTTTTAACCAGGAAGTGAGAGGGCGGGTCTGTATCACAGTGTGAGGGATGGAAAAGATTGTACAACATAAAGATAGAATGGAGTCCTGACTCCATGTGTGTGACCATGGTCAAGTCTCCCAGCTTTCCTGGCCCTCAGCTTCCTCAATGATAGTGTGAGAAGGTTATTCTGGATGGTCTCTGAATCTCCTGTTAGTTCAAAAATATTCTTAGAGAAGAAACTTCGAAGTTGCAGTCTTTTCTACTTTACATCTCTGGTCTCTCTTGACCATTAAGCTCTTTAAATTCTTACCTACTAATCAATTTTCTTCTCATTTCTATTTTCTCTCTGCTCTTATTTAGTTACCGAAATTGTTCTCTTTAACTGATAACCTCTTAATGGCCAAATCTCAAACACTCTCTTGAGTTCTTCTTCTGAGACCTCTCTGTGGTATCTGCTAAAATTTCTTTCTGTTAGTTTTAAGTTAAGGATTTTGGCTGATTCTTATCTTCTCCTGTCTCCAAAGCCATTCTTTTATTCTAGGCCCTTGTCCTCCTATCTTACTACTGTAATCATGCCCTAATTTATCTTACACTCTTACCATTCTCCTCTTTATCATCAAGCTAGAAGAGCTATTTTTGATAAATACAAATCTATCAGCTCATTCCCCAATTATAGCACTTTAATGGTTTCAGTTGTTCAC
>NW_006159536.1:3230368-3237123 GCF_000334495.1 Tupaia belangeri chinensis
TCCTGCTGCACACATGCAACCCCTCATCCTTTTGGAGCATGGGGCAGATACTGCTAATCCAGCACAACTCCAGAACTCTGCTTAAAACAGTCACTCACCAAGGAAAAACGTAAGATGCAACTTATTCATTTACAAACTGCCTCCCACCTGCTTTCCAGCACACTCCCTATAACTCTCCTTCCAACTCCCACTGTTTTTGGGTGTTTTTGAGCTTCCCTAACAGGCTATGTTCATTCAGCCCACTTTGCCCTTTCCAAACTCAAGTACTTGTAAAGAAATTTTACTTCTGCATCTGGCCAATTCTTCTGAATCCTTCCAGAGCTAGTCTAAATGTCATCTCCTTCTGGAGGCCTTTCTTGACCAGCCCAGGCAGGATTAGAGAAGGAAAATCTTCATTTTATTCTATTTACATTATATTGTAATTATGCATTTCCATATGTATTGGTCCCTACTGACTAGAATATGATCTCTGGAGTGGGACTGTGTTTAGTCACCAGTTGCATCTTCTGTAGAACATTCTATAGTATCTAGAACACAGTAGGTGCCAAACAAATACTTACTGAACGAGGGTAGACTGAGCAGATGAATAGGTGAATGAGCAATTCCTGTAAAACAGTTTAGAACTCATAGTTCTTGCTTGTGGACAGAGTTAGGGACACTGCCACACAATTCTACTTGGACTCACATAGGTCCACATGTGAAGAAAGTTCAGAATTTTATTAGAAAAAGATAGTAGTATTAGTAGTGATAATGATAATGTTGATAAATAACTAACATTTTGAATGCTTACTATGTGTCAAGACAAAAACTGATTGCCTTAAGATTTAAAGAACAAAAAGCATAGCAATCTTTATATAAGAATATAATAAAAATGAGAGCACAATAACAATAACTTTGAGCCTAAAGAGTCACACTTTTATCTGCCATCCAAAAATATGACTATAATCTAAAACTTGACTGAAAGTAACAGCTTTAGATCATTTATTAATACAAAGGGTCACAGCCAAAAGTAAAACTCTATCATTCATACATACACCTGTGCTCAGCAGTAAATAACAGGTTTTCTAGATATCATTGTAGAGCAGTTGCAATTAAGATCCCAAGAAATATTTCATTCCTGTTCAAATCTACAAGGCTGAAAATTATCTAAAAATCGAGTTTCCTAAACAGTATTCCCCAAAATACCCATAAGATCTGGGGGAAAAAATAAATCATAAGTGATAAAAATTGGGGAGAAAAGTGCAGGTGGCTTTATAGTTCTAGAGACTCTGAATACATATTAGCATATTGGATATAAGGAGATCATAGTACAGAAACCTGTTCCTTAGGGTTTAATCCAGAATTTCTAATATGTATTTATCTCATAAACTTTAAAAAATAGAGTGCATTATATTTATTTCCATGGTATGAGTATTAAATACTTTTTTGGGACGTTTTTAGGAAAAGTTTCTTTGTACTAGGTTTCTAGTAGTGGAACTGTGCAAGGAGAATTGCTATCTGATTTGCCTGAAAAGACTCATGCCTGGTATTAATATTTACATGATGAAATCTAACCTTATGTGAAGGCTGGGAAGAAAAGTCCAACTCTTAAGCAATTGTTTGAATTAGCTGTTTAATTATTACGGCTATATCACATAGTCACAGGAATTTATATTTTCATTTTGTTCCAAAGAAAAACTTGACCATCTTTCTTTAATATTATCAACCTGGAAGCTTGACAGTAAGGATTAAAAATTGCTCCTTCCTTCCTACTTGGTTATTGGAAAGGCTCTGAAAGGTAATCAGTCTTGTGAAGCTACACTTTACAGTCTGCATAAAAATGCCATGATTTCCCTTCCTCTCCCCAACCTAATTGAAAGTGCATAATATTACCCAGCTGGGGAAATGTAAACGGTAAACATATGCAATATATCATGCTATCACACAAAAGCTGGTTACTAATAGGGACTGGGTGATTGTCAGAACCCTAAGAAATCTGGAAAACAAGTCATTTTTACATCTAAAATGAGAGCTCTTTGCACCTGCCATCCTTCTTGCCCACCTTCTCCCTCCAGACTTCAAGATACAGTCAAATTAGATGAAGATCAGTCAACCCGTGCCTTGCATGTGTAATTCCAAGGGTCACCTAACATTGTATATTGACAAAAACTCCTTAGATCAGCCTTTCAAGAGATGAGGCATTTTACTGTTGACAGGAGGTGGGGCTAGAATCATTGTGTTCCCTACCTACTTCAATTGTACTGACAGATGGTCCTATTATCTCTTTCCTAAGCTGCTAAACTTAAGGATCCCTGGCCTTGTCACCTCTTATCTTTCTCTACTTCATCAAACCCCTATTGCCAAGATTATCTCCTTTTCTACCTCTGATCTTCCATGAATATCTATACAGGGTCACATTTTCCTTGAGTTCAAAATCCCAATCTTACTTTTCAAAATCCCCTGCACCTCTGCAGCTATCTATAACTCCCTTCAATTACTTCTACTTGGAAGTTGTCATTTTCTCTTCTCTGACTCCTCACCTCCACATGTCATGCCATCTGCTCAAATAAGTCTTTTATAATAGGGCTCTTAGGAGAAAGGACAATATTCCTTCAAAGTTTTCATCATTGGTTCTCTGTCACACTATTCCTTCAACAATTGCTCCCTATTGCACCATGAACTCCACTACCATTATTCATTCATGCCACCTTTTAACTGGATATTGTTTTATTTTCGATAGCTGATACTTTATGGGTAGGTCAAAGCATAGCACTTGTCTAGGGTACCATGTCATTTCAGTTTTAATAGATTGAAGGATATATTTTTATCTGCTTCAGTAGTGGAGATGATTTGAAACTCACTGAATTAAAACTATATTCATCCGTCACTAAGTTGTATTACCTGTCAGCTGGAGCCGGTGGATGATATGGCTTGTTGACCTTGGCATAAAGACCTTCTAAGTGATCTCTCTCTGGAGACAAGGGACGGCCATCTCGAGGGTAACCAAGTGGTCCAACTCTAGGAGGAGATGGAGATCTAAAGACATTTGCTGATGTACATGGTTCTCGAAAGTGATTGACTCTGGCATAATTGGGGTCCATTTCATCATCATCCATATCATGCACTGATCCAATTGCGCCAGTCGCATAATCAACAAGACCTCTTGCCTGTTTTTCCCTTAGCTCTTGATGTTTTGCTCCAATCCTGAAAAATATAGAATGGGTGGAAGAGGTACATGTGAGTTTCATATGGTAAAACAATGAAATTCTCTCTTGAACTATGTTAACTCCTCCTTAGCTGCCACTTTCTTCTTTACTCAGGATCATATCCTGCAGAAATGCAAAGAGCATAAGATAATTAATTTGGTCTAACAGACTTTTATTTGTTATAGAGTTTTTACTTTGATAGCAATGCTACAGGTATTTTGACACTGCGCCCACTGATGACTGGGCTAACAGCAGAGTCAGTGGCTGACTTTTATTAAAGCTCCCTCCCTATAAATGGGACATATTGTGGGAACAATGCATTTTTGGTAATGATATTATGGGAGTCTTTCTTGGGACAGAAATGCATGTTAAAGAGTCGATCAGAATCCTGTTCTTTTTCTGTGGTTTCACTATTTACAGCTCCAGTGTATTCTTCTAAAGAAAAAAGTTTGCAAAAATTGATTTAAATATGAAAAAGAAATACAGGGACTTCTGGCCACTAAAAGCAGTAGGATCAGAGGTAATTTATAGGAGACTCTAAGTTTTTTGGTTACACAAATGGGAATCATTGTGTCTCATTATGTAGGGATGAGGGACAGAGTAAAATAGCAAAGAAATTAATAGGTTCCTGACAGAGATGAATTGGCACATATAAGTGAATTAAACACCATTACTGGCAGAACTTCACAACACTAAAGCCTTAAGTAATATTACAAAATGCAACTGCTGATCAGTGCCACTGTGTAGACTACTGGGAATGGAAGCAGAAAATATGCTTAGGTGGATTCCAAATCCATCTGAATTTTGAGAATTTGACATTTAATCTGGAAAGTGTTAGATCAGCTCTCTTAAATTCCCAGTTATGTGTTAAAATGGAAAGGTCATGAAGGCATCTTATTGGACAATGGTGATTTTGATACTTGTAGGAGGGCTTTAGCACTAATGAGGAAAGCATGCAGGCCAACATCACTGGGCAAAGGGCATTATGTACAGCATAAAAAAGTAAGAATAAGCTGGCTTAGGCAGCCAGAGAAATACATTTACAAAGAAAGATAGAAATAGCCTGGAGTCCTGAACAGAGAATATGAGAAGGCTGTGGGCTCCAAGTATAAAACAATCTACATAGACCTGGAGATATATATATATAAAAGGCTTGGGTAAATTAAAAAAACAAAGCTGAAATGCTCCTGTATTTTCTCCCCTTCAAATAAAAACAGCTATATTTACACATGGCAGCTAGCTTTATTTTACAAAACATCAAACCCTCTGTAAAAATCTTTAGAATCCATAATCTTTCAAGATATTTTTTTCTTTTGGCAAGACAGCATTTCTATTTTACTTTTTTTCAAGTATAGAGGAAGAGAAAAATCGAAGAGAGAAGAGAAAAAAAGCAACAAAATAAAACAAAAATAGAAGAAAACAGGATTAAAAAAAAAAAAGCTCAGCATCTATCTTCAAGTCACGGCAGATGAAAATAAATGCCAGGATACATTATTACGTATCTCTTTTGACTAGGACAAATCCTGTACCCTACACATAAGTAATTAGAAGAATTTATATTTTTCATAAGGCAGCTTGAATCTCCAAGGGATTTTGAATTAAGATGAAAGGAAGATTACACAGTAGGGCACCCATTAAAGGGCCTTGCCTGTCCTCTTTCAATGCGAGCTAGTCCTAGATTCATGGATGTTTGTTTTGAATAATTTTTTATAAAGATAACCTCCTCCATTCTGCAGCAAAACAATCTTTCCAGGGACAGTACAGACCTGATTATCAGTGACTGCACTCTGATGATAGGGATGGACTTCCATCACAAATAGAATGAAGAACATCAATAAAGTTAGAGGGTGGGATTCTGTGTGGTTACTGCCCCTCATAAATGGGATGCCTTAAAGAAAAATCACTCAGTGGAAAGATGAATATCTCATGGCTGCCACATGGGGCTATACTTGTGCATTAATGGAAGAGGAAAATACCAAGCTTGAACTTTCAAAATCATATAAATAGAACACTAGTATCTGTGTTCCTTATTTCATCACTTTCTTTGAGGTTTTCTCATTAATTAAGCTTTGCTGAGCACTTCATGTATGCAAAGTTACATTTTATATCATCTTTTTCCTTTCCAAAACAAGACCAGTTCCTCCTTGATCCTCTTTGCATCACTGAGTATTTTAGTTACTAATCACTAAGTAACCACTCAGTATGTGAAATAGCAATTTTTCTGAACCATCATTATTATACCATATATACAGGGACTCTGCCTGGAGAAGGACAAGACAAGCTCTGAAACAGGGTGTATGGAGGCAGAAGAGAGTCTCTCAAGAGAGAAATGTTAAGGAAAAAGATTCTTTTTTTGTACCTGTAAACTCCCCCTGCCCCAGTTCATTGTGAGGACTCTAATTGTTTATAGTCATTTTTATTTGGAGCTTTGCTTACCATAGGGAACTCAATCTAGTAAATATCTATTTTTAAAAATAGGCCTTGATAATGTACCCTTTATTAATTTGATGCTACCACTTTTCCCATTCTCTCTGTGTACTCCTGATGAATTGTTTGAATCTTCTTTCTCTCTTCCCCACGTAAACACTGTTGCTTCTTTTTTTCCATAACACCACCTGGATATCCTCTTTTATGTCTATTTGGCCACAGTCTAGCATTCAGGCTTTTATATAACCTAGATTTGCATTGTCCAATTTGGTGACCATTAGCTGTGTAGGGCTCTATAAATTCAAATTTGAATAATTAAAATAAAACACAATTAAAAATTTAATTTCTTAGTTTTACAAAATACATTTCAAGTGCTTAGTATCCACATGTGGGTAGTGACTACTATATTGGTCAGTGCAGACCAAAACTATTTCTGCTTTTGCAGAAAGTTCTACTGGACTGTGTTGACCTAGATTATCTAGGAGTTTTTGTTATGCCACCCCATCTCACTTTAATCTATACCCTAAAAAGGACTACAATAATCTTCCTTAAAGAGTATTTCTATCTTATCTCTGTGAGATCCTGGATAAGGGATTTTAATAAATGATGGAATAAAAAGATGATTATTCCACTTTCCTCCTTGAAACTCTAAATGAACAAACAATTGTGAAACTGGGTAGAAAATTCTATCTCAAATGGAATTTGAAAAGATCTACAATCTCTTATCTTGCAATAAAATTTGGATTCAGCACAAAAGGGGGAGTACATGAGGAACTTATATATGTCTATACGTTTAGGCATATATCATATACACTGCTAGACAGGAGCCCTCTTTGAAGGCCAATAGCCCTTACATGCATATGTCTATACATTTAAATGAAAGTAAGAGACAGAGACTAGAGGAGTACGGGCAAACTAAAAAAAAAAATAAGTCTGAAGACTTGGAAATTGCAGAGTAAATCTTTGAGAAGATGTATATAGTTTGAGTGCTTCCTTATGCTGTAACTTGATCCCCAGTACTGGGGGTTGTTTGGAACAGAGGGCAAATCAGGTGAATAAATTAGTGCCAGCTCTTGGAGGGAGGCAGGTTTTCACAGATTAGTTTAAGCAGTTTAGTTTGTACTTGCCTGCTTTTATTTCTGA